>NW_028168208.1:0-215571 GCF_964237585.1 Gallinula chloropus | reverse complement strand
TCTGGGGGCTTTCGTTGGGCCGGGAACCTGGGAGGTACCTGCAAGGTTGCAGTTCGCAGCCCGAGAAGCACTCTCCGGCAACATGCCCAACGTCCAGCAACAGCTCCCAAAGCGAAGGAGCCAGGACCCAAAGACCTAGCTGGCCTGAAGGGCCCCCAGGGGGCCCCCAAGCAGCCCCTCTCAATTTGGGTCTGGGGGCTTTCGTTGGGCCTGGGACATGGGAGGTACCTGCAAGGTTGCAGTTCGCAGCCCGAGAAGCACTCTCCGGTCAACATGCCCAACGTCCAGCAACAGCTCCCAAACCGAAGGAGCCAGGACCCAAAGACCTAGCTGGCCTGAAGGGGCCCCAGGGGGCACCCAAGCAGCCCCTCTCCATTTGGGTCTGGGGGCTTCGTTGGGCATGGAACCTGGGAGGTACCTGCAAGGTTGCAGTTCGCGGCCCGAGAAGCACTCTCCGGCCAACATGCCCAACTGCAGCAACAGCTCCCAAACCGAAGGAGCCAGGACCCAAAGACCTAGCTGGCCTGAAGGGCCCCCAGGGGGCCCCCAAGCAGCCCCTCTCCATTTGGGTCTGGGGGCTTTCGTTGGGCATGGAACCTGGGAGGTACCTGCAAGGTTGCAGTTCGCAGCCCGAGAAGCACTCTCCGGTCAACATGCCCAACGTCCAGCAACAGCTCCCAAACCGAAGGAGCCAGGACCCAAAGACCTAGCTGGCCTGAAGGGCCCCCAGGGGGCACCCAAGCAGTCCCTCTCAATTTGGGTCTGGGGGCTTTATTTGGCCCGGGAACCTGGGAGGTACCTGCAAGGTTGCAGTTCGCGGCCCGAGAAGCACTCTCCGGCCAACATGCCCAACTGAAGCAACAGCTCCCAAACCGAAGGAGCCAGGACCCAAAGAAATAGGTGGCCTGGAGGGTCCCCGGGGGCCCGCAAGCAGCCCCTCTCAATTTTGGTCTGGGGGCTTTCGTTGGGCCGGGAACCTGGGAGCTACCTGCAAGGTTGCAGTTCACGGCCCGAGAAGCACTCTCCGGCCAACATGCCCAACGTCCAGCAACAGCTCCCAAAGCGAAGGAGCCAGGACCCAAAGACCTAGCTGGCCTGAAGGGGTCCCCAGAGGGCACCCAAACAGCCCCTCTCCATTTGGGTCTGGGGGCTTTCTTTGGGCCGGGAACCTGGGAGCTACATGCAAGGTTGCAGTTCACGGCCCGAGAAGCACTCTCCGGCCTACATGCCCAACTGCAGCAACAGCTCCCAAACCGAAGGAGCCAGGACCCAAAGACCTAGCTGGCCTGAAGTGTCCCCAGGGGGCCCCCAAACAGCCCCTCTCAATTTGAGTCTGGGGGCTTTCGTTGGGCATGGAACCTGGGAGATACCTGCAAGGTTGCAGTTCGCAGCCCGAGAAGCACTCTCCGGCCAACATTCCCAACTGCAGCAACAGCTCCCATAGCGAAGGAGCCAGGACCCAAAGAAATAGCTGGCCTGGAGGGTCCCCGGGGGCCCGCAAGCAGCCCCTCTCAATTTTGGTCTGGGGGCTTTCGTTGGGCCGGGAACCTGGGAAGTGCCTGCAAGGTTGCAGTTCGCGGTCCGAGAAGCACTCTCCGGCCAACATGCCCAACTGCAGCAACAGCTCCCAAACCGAAGGAGCCAGGAGCCAAAGACCTAGCTGGCCTGAAGGGGCCCCAAGGGGCCCCCAAGCAGCCCCTCTCCATTTGGGTCTGGGGGCTTTCCTTGGGCCGGGAACCTGGGAGCTACCTGCAAGGTTGCAGTTCACGGCCCGAGAAGCACTCTCCGGCCAACATGTCCAACGTCCAGCAACAGCTCCCAAACCGAAGGAGCCAGGACCCAAAGACCTAGCTGGCCTGAAGGGCCCCCAGGGGGCCCCCAAGCAGCCCCTCTCCATTTGGGTCTGGGGGCTTTCGTTGGGCATGGAACCTGGGAGGTACCTGCAAGGTTGCAGTTCGCAGCCCGAGAAGCACTCTCCGGCCAACATGCCCAACTGCAGCAACAGCTCCCAAACCGAAGGAGCCAGGCCCCAAAGAAATAGGTGGCCTGGAGGGTCCCCGGGGGCCCGCAAGCAGCCCCTCTCAATTTTGGTCTGGGGGCTTTCGTTGGGCCGGGAACCTGGGAGCTACCTGCAAGGTTGCAGTTCACGGCCCGAGAAGCACTCTCCGGCCATCATGCCCAACGTCCAGCAACAGCTCCCAAACCGAAGGAGCCAGGACCCAAAGACCTAGCTGGCCTGAAGGGCCCCCAGGGGGCACCCAAGCAGCCCCTCTCAATTTGGGTCTGGGGGCTTTCGTTGGCCAGGGAACCTGGGAGGTACCTGCAAGGTTGCAGTTCGCAGCCCGAGAAGCACTTTCCGGCCAACATGCCCAACGTCCAGCAACAGCTCCCAAAGCGAAGGAGCCAGGACCCAAAGACCTAGCTGGCCTGAAGTGTCCCCAGGGGGCCCCCAAACAGCACCTCTCCATTTCAGTCTGGGGGCTTTCGTTGGGCATGAGACCTGGGAGGTACCAGCAAGGTTGCAGTTCGCAGCCCGAGAAGCACTCTCCTGTCAACATGCCCAACGTCCAGCAACAGCTCCCAAACCGAAGGAGCCAGGACCCAAAGACCTAGCTGGCCTGAGGAGTCCCCAGGGGGCCCCCAAACAGCCCCTCTCCATTTGGGTCTGGGGGCTTTCGTTGGGCCGGGAACCTGGGAGGTACCTGCAAGTTTGCAGTTCGCGGCCCGAGAAGCACTCTCCGGCCAACATGCCCAACTGCAGCAACAGCTCCCAAACCGAAGGAGCCAGGACCCAAAGACCTAGCTGGCCTGAAGGGCCCCCAGGGGGCACCCAAGCAGCCCCTCTCCATTTGGGTCTGGGGGCTTTCGTTGGGCCGGGAACCTGGGAGGTACCTGCAAGGTTGCAGTTCGCAGCCCGAGAAGCACTCTCCGGCCAACATGCCCAACGTCCAGCAACAGCTCCCAAAGCGAAGGAGCCAGGACCCAAAGACCTAGCTGGCCTGAAGGGCCCCCAGGGGGCCCCCAAGCAGCCCCTCTCAATTTGGGTCTGGGGGCTTTCGTTGGGCCTGGGACATGGGAGGTACCTGCAAGGTTGCAGTTCGCAGCCCGAGAAGCACTCTCCGGTCAACATGCCCAACGTCCAGCAACAGCTCCCAAACCGAAGGAGCCAGGACCCAAAGACCTAGCTGGCCTGAAGGGGCCCCAGGGGGCACCCAAGCAGCCCCTCTCCATTTGGGTCTGGGGGCTTTCGTTGGGCATGGAACCTGGGAGGTACCTGCAAGGTTGCAGTTCGCGGCCCGAGAAGCACTCTCCGGCCAACATGCCCAACTGCAGCAACAGCTCCCAAACCGAAGGAGCCAGGACCCAAAGACCTAGCTGGCCTGAAGGGCCCCCAGGGGGCCCCCAAGCAGCCCCTCTCCATTTGGGTCTGGGGGCTTTCGTTGGGCATGGAACCTGGGAGGTACCTGCAAGGTTGCAGTTCGCAGCCCGAGAAGCACTCTCCGGTCAACATGCCCAACGTCCAGCAACAGCTCCCAAACCGAAGGAGCCAGGACCCAAAGACCTAGCTGGCCTGAAGGGCCCCCAGGGGGCACCCAAGCAGTCCCTCTCAATTTGGGTCTGGGGGCTTTATTTGGCCCGGGAACCTGGGAGGTACCTGCAAGGTTGCAGTTCGCGGCCCGAGAAGCACTCTCCGGCCAACATGCCCAACAGAAGCAACAGCTCCCAAACCGAAGGAGCCAGGACCCAAAGAAATAGGTGGCCTGGAGGGTCCCCGGGGGCCCGCAAGCAGCCCCTCTCAATTTTGGTCTGGGGGCTTTCGTTGGGCCGGGAACCTGGGAGCTACCTGCAAGGTTGCAGTTCACGGCCCGAGAAGCACTCTCCGGCCAACATGCCCAACGTCCAGCAACAGCTCCCAAAGCGAAGGAGCCAGGACCCAAAGACCTAGCTGGCCTGAAGGGGTCCCCAGAGGGCACCCAAACAGCCCCTCTCCATTTGGGTCTGGGGGCTTTCTTTGGGCCGGGAACCTGGGAGCTACATGCAAGGTTGCAGTTCACGGCCCGAGAAGCACTCTCCGGCCTACATGCGCAACTGCAGCAACAGCTCCCAAACCGAAGGAGCCAGGACCCAAAGACCTAGCTGGCCTGAAGTGTCCCCAGGGGGCCCCCAAACAGCCCCTCTCAATTTGAGTCTGGGGGCTTTCGTTGGGCATGGAACCTGGGAGATACCTGCAAGGTTGCAGTTCGCAGCCCGAGAAGCACTCTCCGGCCAACATTCCCAACTGCAGCAACAGCTCCCATAGCGAAGGAGCCAGGACCCAAAGAAATAGCTGGCCTGGAGGGTCCCCGGGGGCCCGCAAGCAGCCCCTCTCAATTTTGGTCTGGGGGCTTTCGTTGGGCCGGGAACCTGGGAAGTGCCTGCAAGGTTGCAGTTCGCGGTCCGAGAAGCACTCTCCGGCCAACATGCCCAACTGCAGCAACAGCTCCCAAACCGAAGGAGCCAGGAGCCAAAGACCTAGCTGGCCTGAAGGGGCCCCAAGGGGCCCCCAAGCAGCCCCTCTCCATTTGGGTCTGGGGGCTTTCCTTGGGCCGGGAACCTGGGAGCTACCTGCAAGGTTGCAGTTCACGGCCCGAGAAGCACTCTCCGGCCAACATGTCCAACGTCCAGCAACAGCTCCCAAACCGAAGGAGCCAGGACCCAAAGACCTAGCTGGCCTGAAGAGTCCCCAGAGGGCCCCCAAACAGCCCCTCTCCATTTGGGTCTGGGGGCTTTCTTTGGGCCGGGAACCTGGGAGCTACCTGCAAGGTTGCAGTTCACGGCCCGAGAAGCACTCTCCGGCCTACATGCCCACCGTCCAGCAACAGCTCCCAAACCGAAGGAGCCAGGAGCCAAAGACCTAGCTGGCCTGAAGGGGTCCCAAGGGGCCCCCAAGCAGCCCCTCTCAATTTGGGTCTGGGGGCTTTCGTTGGGTCTGGGACATGGGAGGTACCTGCAAGGTTGCAGTTCGCAGCCCGAGAAGCACTCTCCGGTCAACATGCCCAACGTCCAGCAACAGCTCCCAAACCGAAGGAGCCAGGAGCCAAAGACCTAGCTGGCCTGAAGAGTCCCCAGGGGGCCCCCAAACAGCCCCTCTCAATTTGGGTCTGGGGGCTTTCGTTGGGCCTGGGACATGGGAGGTACCTGCAAGGTTGCACTTCGCAGCCCGAGAAGCACTCTCCGGTCAACATGCCCAACGTCCAGCAACAGCTCCCAAACCGAAGGAGCCAGGACCCAAAGACCTAGCTGGCCTGAAGGGTCCCCAGGGGGCCCCCAAGCAGCCCCTCTCAATTTGGGTCTGGGGGCTTTCGTTGGGCATGGATACCTGAGAGGTACCTGCAAGGTTGCAGTTCGCAGCCCGAGAAGCACTCTCCGGCCAACATGTCCAACTGCAGCAACAGCTCCCATAGCGAAGGTGCCAGGACCCAAAGAAATAGCTGGCCTGGAGGGTCCCCGGGGGCCCGCAAGCAGCCCCTCTCAATTTTGGTCTGGGGGCTTTCGTTGGGCCGAGAACCTGGGAAGTGCCTGCAAGGTTGCAGTTCGCGGCCCGAGAAGCACTCTCCGGCCAACATGCCCAACTGCAGCAACAGCTCCCAAACCGAAGGAGCCAGGAGCCAAAGACCTAGCTGGCCTGAAGGGGCCCCAAGTGGCCCCCAAGCAGCTCCTCTCCATTTGGGTCTGGGGGCTTTCCTTGGGCCGGGAACCTGGGAGCTACCTGCAAGGTTGCAGTTCACGGCCCGAGAAGCACTCTCCGGCCAACATGTCCAACGTCCAGCAACAGCTCCCAAACCGAAGGAGCCAGGACCCAAAGACCTAGCTGGCCTGAAGGGCCCCCAGGGGGCCCCCAAACAGCCCCTCTCCATTTGGGTCCGGGGGCTTTCTTTGGGCCGGGAACCTGGGAGCTACCTGCAAGGTTGCAGTTCACGGCCCGAGAAGCACTCTCCGGCCTACATGCCCACCGTCCAGCAACAGCTCCCAAACCGAAGGAGCCAGGAGCCAAAGACCTAGCTGGCCTGAAGGGGTCCCAAGGGGCCCCCAAGCAGCCCCTCTCAATTTGGGTCTGGGGGCTTTCGTTGGGCCGGGGACCTGGGAGGTACCTGCAAGGTTGCAGTTCGCAGCCCGAGAAGCACTCTCTGGTCAACATGCCCAACGTCCAGCAACAGCTCCCAAACCGAAGGAGCCAGGACCCAAAGACCTAGCTGGCCTGAAGGGTCCCCAGGGGGCCCCCAAGCAGCCCCTCTCAATTTGGGTCTGGGGGCTTTCGTTGGGCATGGATACCTGAGAGGTACCTGCAAGGTTGCAGTTCGCAGCCCGAGAAGCACTCTCCGGCCAACATGCCCAACTGCAGCAACAGCTCCCATAGCGAAGGTGCCAGGACCCAAAAAAATAGCTGGCCTGGAGGGTCCCCGGGGGCCCGCAAGCAGCCCCTCTCAATTTTGGTCTGGGGGCTTTCGTTGGGCCGAGAACCTGGGAAGTGCCTGCAAGGTTGCAGTTCGCGGTCCGAGAAGCACTCTCCGGCCAACATGCCCAACTGCAGCAACAGCTCCCAAACCGAAGGAGCCAGGAGCCAAAGACCTAGCTGGCCTGAAGGGGCCCCAAGTGGCCCCCAAGCAGCTCCTCTCCATTTGGGTCTGGGGGCTTTCCTTGGGCCGGGAACCTGGGAGCTACCTGCAAGGTTGCAGTTCACGGCCCGAGAAGCACTCTCCGGCCAACATGTCCAACGTCCAGCAACAGCTCCCAAACCGAAGGAGCCAGGACCCAAAGACCTAGCTGGCCTGAAGGGCCCCCAGGGGGCCCCCAAACAGCCCCTCTCCATTTGGGTCTGGGGGCTTTCTTTGGGCCGGGAACCTGGGAGCTACCTGCAAGGTTGCAGTTCACGGCCCGAGAAGCACTCTCCGGCCTACATGCCCACCGTCCAGCAACAGCTCCCAAACCGAAGGAGCCAGGAGCCAAAGACCTAGCTGGCCTGAAGGGGTCCCAAGGGGCCCCCAAGCAGCCCCTCTCAATTTGGGTCTGGGGGCTTTCGTTGGGCCGGGGACCTGGGAGGTACCTGCAAGGTTGCAGTTCGCAGCCCGAGAAGCACTCTCTGGTCAACATGCCCAACGTCCAGCAACAGCTCCCAAACCGAAGGAGCCAGGACCCAAAGACCTAGCTGGCCTGAAGGGCCCCCAGGGGGCCCCCAAACAGCCCCTCTCAATTTGGGTCTGGGGGCTTTCGTTGGGTCTGGGACATGGGAGGTACCTGCAAGGTTGCAGTTCGCAGCCCGAGAAGCACTCTCCGGTCAACATGCCCAACGTCCAGCAACAGCTCCCAAACCGAAGGAGCCAGGACCCAAAGACCTAGCTGGCCTGAAGAGTCCCCAGGGGGCCCCCAAAAAGCCCCTCTCAATTTGGGTCTGGGGGCTTTCGTTGGGCCTGGGACATGGGAGGTACCTGCAAGGTTGCACTTCGCAGCCCGAGAAGCACTCTCCGGTCAACATGCCCAACGTCCAGCAACAGCTCCCAAACCGAAGGAGCCAGGACCCAAAGACCTAGCTGGCCTGAAGGTTCCCCAGGGGGCCCCCAAGCAGCCCCTCTCAATTTGGGTCTGGGGGCTTTCGTTGGGCATGGATACCTGAGAGGTACCTGCAAGGTTGCAGTTCGCAGCCCGAGAAGCACTATCCGGTCAACATGCCCAACGTCCAGCAACAGCTCCCAAACCGAAGGAGCCAGGACCCAAAGACCTAGCTGGCCTGAAGAGTCCCCAGGGGGCCCCCAAGCAGCCCCTCTCAATTTGGGTCTGGGGGCTTTCGTTGGGCCTGGGACCTGGGAGGTACCTGCAAGTTTGCAGTTCGCGTCCCGAGAAGCACTCTCCGGCCAACATGCCCAACTGCAGCAACAGCTCCCAAACCGAAGGAGCCAGGACGCAAAGAAACAGCTGGCCTGGAGGGTCCCCAAGGGGCCCCCAAGCAGCCCCTCTCAATTTGGGTCTGGGGGCTTTCGTTGGGCCGGGAACCTGGGAGCTACCTGCAAGGTTGCAGTTCGCGGCCCGAGAAGCACTCTCCGGCCAACATGCCCAACGTCCAGCAACAGCTCCCAAACCGAAGGAGCCAGGACCCAAAGACCTAGCTGGCCTGAAGGGGCCCCAGGGGGCCCCCAAGCAGCCCCTCTCAATTTGTGTCTGGGGGCTTTATTTGGCCCGGGAACCTGGGAGGTACCTGCAAGGTTGCAGTTCGCGGCCCGAGAAGCACTCTCCGGCCAACATGCCCAACTGAAGCAACAGCTCCCAAACCGAAGGAGCCAGGACCCAAAGAAATAGGTGGCCTGGAGGGTCCCCGGGGGCCCGCAAGCAGCCCCTCTCAATTTTGGTCTGGGGGCTTTCGTTGGGCCGGGAACCTGGGAGCTACCTGCAAGGTTGCAGTTCGAGGCCCGAGAAGCACTCTCCGGCCAACATGCCCAACGTCCAGCAACAGCTCCCAAAGCGAAGGAGCCAGGACCCAAAGACCTAGCTGGCCTGAAGGGGTCCCCAGAGGGCACCCAAACAGTCCCTCTCCATTTGGGTCTGGGGGCTTTCTTTGGGCCGGGAACCTGGGAGCTACATGCAAGGTTGCAGTTCACGGCCCGAGAAGCACTCTCCGGCCTACATGCCCAACTGCAGCAACAGCTCCCAAACCGAAGGAGCCAGGACCCAAAGACCTAGCTGGCCTGAAGTGTCCCCAGGGGGCCCCCAAACAGCCCCTCTCAATTTGAGTCTGGGGGCTTTCGTTGGGCATGGAACCTGGGAGATACCTGCAAGGTTGCAGTTCGCAGCCCGAGAAGCACTCTCCGGCCAACATTCCCAACTGCAGCAACAGCTCCCATAGCGAAGGAGCCAGGACCCAAAGAAATAGCTGGCCTGGAGGGTCCCCGGGGGCCCGCAAGCAGCCCCTCTCAATTTTGGTCTGGGGGCTTTCGTTGGGCCGGGAACCTGGGAAGTGCCTGCAAGGTTGCAGTTCGCGGTCCGAGAAGCACTCTCCGGCCAACATGCCCAACTGCAGCAACAGCTCCCAAACCGAAGGAGCCAGGAGCCAAAGACCTAGCTGGCCTGAAGGGGCCCCAAGGGGCCCCCAAGCAGCCCCTCTCCATTTGGGTCTGGGGGCTTTCCTTGGGCCGGGAACCTGGGAGCTACCTGCAAGGTTGCAGTTCACGGCCCGAGAAGCACTCTCCGGCCAACATGTCCAACGTCCAGCAACAGCTCCCAAACCGAAGGAGCCAGGACCCAAAGACCTAGCTGGCCTGAAGAGTCCCCAGAGGGCCCCCAAACAGCCCCTCTCCATTTGGGTCTGGGGGCTTTCTTTGGGCCGGGAACCTGGGAGCTACCTGCAAGGTTGCAGTTCACGGCCCGAGAAGCACTCTCCGGCCTACATGCCCACCGTCCAGCAACAGCTCCCAAACCGAAGGAGCCAGGAGCCAAAGACATAGCTGGCCTGAAGGGGTCCCAAGGGGCCCCCAAGCAGCCCCTCTCAATTTGGGTCTGGGGGCTTTCGTTGGGTCTGGGACATGGGAGGTACCTGCAAGGTTGCAGTTCGCAGCCTGAGAAGCACTCTCCGGTCAACATGCCCAACGTCCAGCAACAGCTCCCAAACCGAAGGAGCCAGGACCCAAAGACCTAGCTGGCCTGAAGAGTCCCCAGGGGGCCCCCAAACAGCCCCTCTCAATTTGGGTCTGGGGGCTTTCGTTGGGCCTGGGACATGGGAGGTACCTGCAAGGTTGCACTTCGCAGCCTGAGAAGCACTCTCCGGTCAACATGCCCAACGTCCAGCAACAGCTCCCAAACCGAAGGAGCCAGGACCCAAAGACCTAGCTGGCCTGAAGGGTCCCCAGGGGGCCCCCAAGCAGCCCCTCTCAATTTGGGTCTGGGGGCTTTCGTTGGGCATGGATACCTGAGAGGTACCTGCAAGGTTGCAGTTCGCAGCCCGAGAAGCACTCTCCGGCCAACATGCCCAACTGCAGCAACAGCTCCCATAGCGAAGGTGCCAGGACCCAAAGAAATAGCTGGCCTGGAGGGTCCCCGGGGGCCCGCAAGCAGCCCCTCTCAATTTTGGTCTGGGGGCTTTCGTTGGGCCGAGAACCTGGGAAGTGCCTGCAAGGTTGCAGTTCGCGGCCCGAGAAGCACTCTCCGGCCAACATGCCCAACTGCAGCAACAGCTCCCAAACCGAAGGAGCCAGGAGCCAAAGACCTAGCTGGCCTGAAGGGGCCCCAAGTGGCCCCCAAGCAGCTCCTCTCCATTTGGGTCTGGGGGCTTTCCTTGGGCCGGGAACCTGGGAGCTACCTGCAAGGTTGCAGTTCACGGCCCGAGAAGCACTCTCCGGCCAACATGTCCAACGTCCAGCAACAGCTCCCAAACCGAAGGAGCCAGGACCCAAAGACCTAGCTGGCCTGAAGGGCCCCCAGGGGGCCCCCAAACAGCCCCTCTCCATTTGGGTCTGGGGGCTTTCTTTGGGCCGGGAACCTGGGAGCTACCTGCAAGGTTGCAGTTCACGGCCCGAGAAGCACTCTCCGGCCTACATGCCCACCGTCCAGCAACAGCTCCCAAACCGAAGGAGCCAGGAGCCAAAGACCTAGCTGGCCTGAAGGGGTCCCAAGGGGCCCCCAAGCAGCCCCTCTCAATTTGGGTCTGGGGGCTTTCGTTGGGCCGGGGACCTGGGAGGTACCTGCAAGGTTGCAGTTCGCAGCCCGAGAAGCACTCTCTGGTCAACATGCCCAACGTCCAGCAACAGCTCCCAAACCGAAGGAGCCAGGACCCAAAGACCTAGCTGGCCTGAAGGGTCCCCAGGGGGCCCCCAAGCAGCCCCTCTCAATTTGGGTCTGGGGGCTTTCGTTGGGCATGGATACCTGAGAGGTACCTGCAAGGTTGCAGTTCGCAGCCCGAGAAGCACTCTCCGGCCAACATGCCCAACTGCAGCAACAGCTCCCATAGCGAAGATGCCAGGACCCAAAGAAATAGCTGGCCTGGAGGGTCCCCGGGGGCCCGCAAGCAGCCCCTCTCAATTTTGGTCTGGGGGCTTTCGTTGGGCCGAGAACCTGGGAAGTGCCTGCAAGGTTGCAGTTCGCGGTCCGAGAAGCACTCTCCGGCCAACATGCCCAACTGCAGCAACAGCTCCCAAACCGAAGGAGCCAGGAGCCAAATACCTAGCTGGCCTGAAGGGGCCCCAAGTGGCCCCCAAGCAGCTCCTCTCCATTTGGGTCTGGGGGCTTTCCTTGGGCCGGGAACCTGGGAGCTACCTGCAAGGTTGCAGTTCACGGCCCGAGAAGCACTCTCCGGCCAACATGTCCAACGTCCAGCAACAGCTCCCAAACCGAAGGAGCCAGGACCCAAAGACCTAGCTGGCCTGAAGGGCCCCCAGGGGGCCCCCAAACAGCCCCTCTCCATTTGGGTCTGGGGGCTTTCTTTGGGCCGGGAACCTGGGAGCTACCTGCAAGGTTGCAGTTCACGGCCCGAGAAGCACTCTCCGGCCTACATGCCCACCGTCCAGCAACAGCTCCCAAACCGAAGGAGCCAGGAGCCAAAGACCTAGCTGGCCTGAAGGGGTCCCAAGGGGCCCCCAAGCAGCCCCTCTCCATTTGGGTCTGGGGGCTTACGTTGGGCCGGGGATCTGGGAGGTACCTGCAAGTTTGCAGTTCGCAGCCCGAGAAGCACTCTCCGGTCAACATGCCCAACGTCCAGCAACAGCTCCCAAACCGAAGGAGCCAGGACCCAAAGACCTAGCTGGCCTGAAGAGTCCCCAGGGGGCCCCCAAACAGCCCCTCTCAATTTGGGTCTGGGGGCTTTCGTTGGGCCTGGGACATGGGAGGTACCTGCAAGGTTGCACTTCGCAGCCCGAGAAGCACTCTCCGGTCAACATGCCCAACGTCCAGCAACAGCTCCCAAACGGAAGGAGCCAGGACCCAAAGACCTAGCTGGCCTGAAGGTTCCCCAGGGGGCCCCCAAGCAGCCCCTCTCAATTTGGGTCTGGGGGCTTTCGTTGGGCATGGATACCTGAGAGGTACCTGCAAGGTTGCAGTTCGCAGCCCGAGAAGCACTATCCGGTCAACATGCCCAACGTCCAGCAACAGCTCCCAAACCGAAGGAGCCAGGACCCAAAGACCTAGCTGGCCTGAAGAGTCCCCAGGGGGCCCCCAAGCAGCCCCTCTCAATTTGGGTCTGGGGGCTTTCGTTGGGCCTTGGACCTGGGAGGTACCTGCAAGTTTGCAGTTCGCGTCCCGAGAAGCACTCTCCGGCCAACATGCCCAACTGCAGCAACAGCTCCCAAACCGAAGGAGCCAGGACGCAAAGAAACAGCTGGCCTGGAGGGTCCCCAAGGGGCCCCCAAGCAGCCCCTCTCAATTTGGGTCTGGGGGCTTTCGTTGGGCCGGGAACCTGGGAGCTACCTGCAAGGTTGCAGTTCGCGGCCCGAGAAGCACTCTCCGGCCAACATGCCCAACGTCCAGCAACAGCTCCCAAACCGAAGGAGCCAGGACCCAAAGACATAGCTGGCCTGAAGGGGCCCCAGGGGGCCCCCAAGCAGCCCCTCTACATTTGGTTCTGGGGGCTTTCGTTGGGCATGGAACCTGGGAGCTACCCGCAAGGTTGCAGTTCGCGGCCCGAGAAGCACTCTCCGGTCAACATGCCCAACTGCAGCAACAGCTCCCAAACCGAAGGAGCCAGGACCCAAAGACCTAGCTGGCCTGAAGGGCCCCCAGGGGGCCCCCAAGCAGCCCCTCTCCATTTGGGTCTGGGGGCTTTCGTTGGGCCGGGGACATGGGAGGTACCTGCAAGGTTGCAGTTCGCAGCCCGAGAAGCACTCTCCGGTCAACATGCCCAACTGCAGCAACAGCTCCCAAACCGAAAGAGCCAGGACCCAAAGACCTAGCTGGCCTGAAGGGGCCCCCAGGGGCCCCCAAGCAGCCCCTCTCAATTGGGGTCTGGGGGCTTTCCTTGGGCCGGGAACCTGGGAGATACCTGCAAGGTTGCAGTTCACGTACCGAGAAACACTCTCTGGCCAACATGCCCAACGTCCAGCAACAGCTCCCAAACCGAAGGAGCCAGGACCCAAAGACCTAGCTGGCCTGAAGGGCCCCCAGGGGGCCCCCAAGCAGCCCCTCTCCATTTGGGTCTGGGGGCTTTCGTTGGGCCTGGGACCTGGGAGGTACCTGCAAGGTTGCAGTTCGCAGCCCGAGAAGCACTCTCCGGTCAACATGCCCAACTGCAGCAACAGCTCCCAAACCGAAGGAGCCAGGACCCAAAGACCTAGCTGGCCTGAAGGGCCCCCAGGGGGCCCCCAAACAGCCCCTCTCCATTTGGGTCTGGGGGCTTTCGTTGGGCATGGAGCCTGGGAGGTACCTGCAAGGTTGCAGTTCGCGGCCCGAGAAGCACTCTCCGGCCAAAATGCACAACTGCAGCAACAGCTCCCAAACCGAAGGAGCCAGGACCCAAAGAAATAGCTGGCCTGGAGAGTCCCCAGGGGGCCCGCAAGCAGCCCCTCTCAATTTTGGTCTGGGGGCTTTCGTTGGGCCGGGAACCTGGGAGGTGCCTGCAAGGTTGCAGTTCGCGGCCCGAGAAGCACTCTCCGGCCATCATGCCCAACGTCCAGCAACAGCTCCCAAACCCAAGGAGCCAGGACCCAAAGACCTAGCTGGCCTGAAGAGTCCCCAGGGGGCCCCCAAGCAGCCCCTCTCCATTTGGGTCTGGGGGCTTCGTTGGGCCGGGAACCTGTGAGCTACCTGCAAGGTTGCAGTTCACGGCCCGAGAAGCACTCTCCGGCCAACATGCCCAACGTCCAGCAACAGCTCCCAAACCGAAGGAGCCAGGACCCAAAGACCTAGCTGGCCTGAAGTGGCCCCAAGGGGCACCCAAGCAGCCCCTCTCCATTTGGGTCTGGGGGCTTTCGTTGGGCCGGTAACCTGGGAGGTACCTGCAAGGTTGCAGTTCGCGGCCCGAGAAGCACTCTCCGGTCAACATGCCCAACGTCCAGCAAAAGCTCCCAAACCGAAGGAGCCAGGACCCAAAGACCTAGCTGGCCTGAAGAGTCCCCACAGGGCCCCCAAACAGCCCCACTCAATTTGGGTCTGGGGGCTTTCGTTGGGCCGGGATCCTGGGAGGTACCTGAAAGGTTGAAGTTCGCAGCCCGAGAAGCACTCTCCGGCCAACATGCCCAACTGCAGCAACAGCTCCCAAACCGAAGGAGCCAGGACCCAAAGACCTAGCTGGCCTGAAGGGGCCCCAAGGGGCCCCCAAGCAGCCCCTCTCCATGTGGGTCTGGGGGCTTTCCTTGGGCCGGGAACCTGGGAGCTACCTTCAAGTTTGTAGTTCACGGCCCGAGAAGCACTCTCCGGCCAACATGCCCAACGTCCAGCAACAGCTCCCAAACCGAAGGAGCCAGGAGCCAAAGACCTAGCTGGCCTAAAGGGGCCCCAGGGGGCCCCCAAGCAGCCCCTCTCCATTTGGGTCTGGGGGCTTTCGTTGGGCCGGGAACCTGGGAGATACCCGCAAGGTTGCAGTTCGCGGCCCGAGAAGCACTCTCCGGCCAACATGCCCAACTGCAGCAACAGCTCCCAAACCGAAGGAGCCAGGACCCAAAGACCTAGCTGGACTGAAGAGTCCCCAAGGGGCCCCCAAACAGCCCCTCTCAATTTGGGTCTGGGGGCTTTCGTTGGGCATGGAACCTGGGAGCTACCTGCAAGGTTGCAGTTCGCGGCCCGAGAAGCACTCTCCGGCCATCATGCCCAACGTCCAGCAACAGCTCCCAAACCGAAGGAGCCAGGACCCAAAGACCTAGCTGGCCTGAAGGGGCCCCAAGGGGCCCCCAAGCAGCGCCTCTCCATGTGGGTCTGGGTGCTTTCCTTGGGCCGGGAACCTGGGAGCTACCTGCAAGGTTGTAGTTCACGGCCCGAGAAGCACTCTCCAGCCAACATGCCCAACTGCAGCAACAGCTCCCAAACCGAAGGAGCCAGGACCCAAAGACCTAGCTGGCCTGAAGGGCCCCCAGGGGGCCCCCAAGCAGCCCCTCTCCATTTGGGTCTGCGGGCTTTCGTTGGGCCGGGGACCTGGGAGGTACCTGCAAGGTTGCAG
Organism: Gallinula chloropus; assembly: GCF_964237585.1. Classification (NCBI taxonomy): domain Eukaryota; kingdom Metazoa; phylum Chordata; class Aves; order Gruiformes; family Rallidae; genus Gallinula; species Gallinula chloropus. The sequence continues at coordinate 200,468 of NW_028168208.1, read as the reverse complement.
TTCGCAGCCCGAGAAGCACTCTCCGGTCAACATGCCCAACTGCAGAAACAGCTCCCAAACCGAAGGAGCCAGGACCCAAAGACCTAGCTGGCCTGAAGGACACCCAGGGGGCCCCCAAGCAGCCCCTCTCAATTTGGGTCTGGGTGTTCCTTGGGCCGGGAACCTGGGAGCTACCTGCAAGGTTGCAGTTCACGTACCGAGAAACACTCTCTGGCCAACTTGCCCAACGTCCAGCAACAGCTCCGAAACCGAAGGAGCCAGGACCCAAAGACCTAGCTGGCCTGAAGGGGCCCCAGGGGGCCCCCAAACAGCCCCTCTCCATTTAGGTCTGGGGGCTTTCGTTGGGCCGGGAACCTGGGAGGTACCTGCAAGGTTGCAGTTCGCGGCCCGAGAAGCACTCTCCGGCCAACATGCCCAACTGCAGCAACAGCTCCCAAACTGAAGGAGCCAGGACCCAAAGACCTAGCTGGCCTGAAGGGGCCACAAGGGGCCCCCAAGCAGCCCCTCTCCATTTGGGTCTGGGGGCTTTCGTTGGGCATGGAACCTGGGAGATACCTGCAAGGTTGCAGTTCACGTACCGAGAAGCACTCTCTGGCCAACATGCCCAACGTCCAGCAACAGCTCCCAAACCGAAGGAGCCAGGACCCAAAGACCTAGCTGGCCTGAAGGGCCCCCAGGGGGCCCCCAAGCGCCCCTCTCCATTTGGGTCTGCGGGCTTTCGTTGGGCCGGGGACCTGGGAGGTACCTGCAAGGTTGCAGTTCGCAGCCCGAGAAGCACTCTCCGGTCAACATGCCCAACTGCAGAAACAGCTCCCAAACCGAAGGAGCCAGGACCCAAAGACCTAGCTGGCCTGAAGGACACCCAGGGGGCCCCCAAGCAGCCCCTCTCAATTTGGGTCTGGGGGCTTTCCTTGGGCCGGGAACCTGGGAGATACCTGCAAGGTTGCAGTTCACGTACCGAGAAACACTCTCTGGCCAACTTGCCCAACGTCCAGCAACAGCTCCGAAACCGAAGGAGCCAGGACCCAAAGACCTAGCTGGCCTGAAGGGGCCCCAGGGGGCCCCCAAACAGCCCCTCTCCATTTGGGTCTGGGGGCTTTTGTTGGGCCGGGAACCTGGGAGGAACCTGCAAGGTTGCAGTTCGCGGCCCGAGAAGCACTCTCCGGCCAACATGCCCAACTGCAGCAACAGCTCCCAAACCGAAGGAGCCAGGACCCAAAGACCTAGCTGGCCTGAAGGGCCCCCAGGGGGCCCCCAAGCAGCCCCTCTCCATTTGGGTCTGGGGGCTTTCGTTGGGCATGGAACCTGGGAGATTCCTGCAAGGTTGCAGTTCGCAGCCCGAGAAGCACTCTCCGGCCAACATGCCCAACTGCAGCAACAGCTCCCAAACCGAAGGAGCCAGGACCCAAAGACCTAGCTGGCCTGAAGGGCCCCCAGGGGGCCCCCAAACAGCCCCTCTCCATTTGGGTCTGGGGGCTTTCGTTGGGCATGGAACCTGGGAGCTACCTGCAAGGTTGCAGTTCACGTACCGAGAAGCACTCTCTGGCCAACATGCCCAACGTCCAGCAACAGCTCCCAAACCGAAGGAGCCAGGACCCAAAGACCTAGCTGGCCTGAAGGGCCCCCAGGGGGGCCCCAAACAGCCCCTCTCCATTTGGTTCTGGGGGCTTTCGTTGGGCATGGAACCTGGGAGCTACCTGCAAGGTTGCAGTTCGCGGCCCGAGAAGCACTCTCCGGCCAACATGCCCAACTGCAGCAACAGCTCCCAAACCGAAGGAGCCAGGACCCAAAGACCTAGATGGCCTGAAGGGGCCCAAGTGGCCCCCAAGCAGCCCCTCTCCATTTGGGTCTGGGGGCTTTCCTTGGGCATGGAACCTGGGAGCTACCTGCAAGGTTGCAGTTCACGTACCGAGTAGCACTCTCTGGCCAACATGCCCAACGTCCAGCAACAGCTCCCAAACCGAAGGAGCCAGGACCCAAAGACCTAGCTGGCCTGAAGGGGCCCCAGGGGGCCCCCAAACAGCCCCTCTCCATTTGGGTCTGGGGGCTTTCTTTGGCCCGGGAACCTGGGAGCTACCTGCAAGGTTGCAGTTCGCGGCCCGAGAAGCACTCTCCGGCCAACATGCCCAACTGCAGCAACAGCTCCCAAAGCGAAGGAGCCAGGACCCAAAGACCTAGCTGGCCTGAAGGGGCCCCAGGGGGCCCCCAAACAGCCCCTCTCCATTTGGATCTGGGGGCTTTCGTTGGGCCGGGAACCTGGGAGGTACCTGCAAGGTTGCAGTTCGCAGCCCGAGAAGCACTCTCCGGTCAACATGCCCAACGTCCAGCAACAGCTCCCAAACCGAAGGAGCCAGGACCCAAAGACCTAGCTGGCCTGAAGGGCCCCCAGGGGGCACCCAAACAGCCCCTCTCAATTTGGGTCTGGGGGCTTTCGTTGGGCCTGGGACCTGGGAGGTACCTGCAAGGTTGCAGTTCGCAGCCCGAGAAGCACTCTCCGGTCAACATGCCCAACGTCCAGCAACAGCTCCCAAACTGAAGGAGCCAGGACCCAAAGACCTAGCTGGCCTGAAGGGCCCCCAGGGGGCCCCCAAACAGCCCCTCTCAATTTGGGTCTGGGGGCTTTCGTTGGGCCGGGAATCTGGGAGGTACCTGAAAGGTTGAAGTTCGCAGCCCGAGAAGCACTCTCCGGCCAACATGCACAACTGCAGCAACAGCTCCCAAACCGAAGGAGCCAGGACCCAAAGACCTAGCTGGCCTGAAGGGCCCCCAGGGGGCCCCCAAACAGCCCCTCTCCATTTGGTTCTGGGGGCTTTCGTTGGGCCGGGAACCTGGGAGCTACCTGCAAGGTTGCAGTTCACGGCCCGAGAAGCACTCTCCGGCCAACATGCCCAACTGCAGCAACAGCTCCCAAACCGAAGGAGCCAGGACCCAAAGACCTAGCTGGCCTGAAGGGCCCCCAGGGGGCCCCCAAGCAGCCCCTCTCCATTTGGGTCTGGGGGCTTTCGTTGGGCCTGGGACCTGGGAGGTACCTGCAAGGTTGCAGTTCGCAGCCCGAGAAGCACTCTCCGGTCAACATGCCCAACTGCAGCAACAGCTCCCAAAGCGAAGGAGCCAGGACCCAAAGACCTAGCTGGCCTGAAGGGCCCCCAGGGGGCCCCCAAGCAGCCCCTCTCCATTTGGGTCTGGGGGCTTTCGTTGGGCCTGGTACCTGGGAGGTACCTGCAAGGTTGCAGTTCGCAGCCCGAGAAGCACTCTCCGGTCAACATGCCCAACTGCAGCAACAGCTCCCAAACCGAAGGAGCCAGGACCCAAAGACCTAGCTGGCCTGAAGGGCCCCCAGGGGGCCCCCAAACAGCCCCTCTCCATTTGGGTCTGGGGGCTTTCGTTGGGCATGGAGCCTGGGAGGAACCTGCAAGGTTGCAGTTCGCGGCCCGAGAAGCACTCTCCGGCCAACATGCACAACTGCAGCAACAGCTCCCAAACCGAAGGAGCCAGGACCCAAAGAAATAGCTGGCCTGGAGAGTCCCCAGGGGGCCCGCAAGCAGCCCCTCTCCATTTGGGTCTGGGGGCTTTCGTTGGGCCGGGAACCTGGGAGCTACCTACAAGGTTGCAGTTCGCGGCCCGAGAAGCATTCTCCGGCCAACATGCCCAACTGCAGCAACAGCTCCCAAACCGAAGGAGCCAGGACCCAAAGACCTAGCTGGCCTGAAGGGCCCCCAGGGGGCCCCCAAGCAGCCCCTCTCCATTTGGGTCTGGGGGCTTTCGTTGGGCCGGGGAACTGGGAGGTACCTGCAAGGTTGCAGTTCGCAGCCCGAGAAGCACTCTCCGGCCAACATGCCCAACTGCAGAAACAGCTCCCAAACCGAAGGAGCCAGGACCCAAAGACCTAGCTGGCCTGAAGTGGCCCCAAGGGGCCCCCAAGCAGCCCCTCTCCATTTGGGTCTGGGGTCTTTCCTTGCGCCGGGAACCTGGGAGCTACCTGCAAGGTTGCAGTTCGCGGCCCGAGAAGCACTCTCCGGCCAACATGCCCAACTGCAGCAACAGCTCCCAAAGCGAAGGAGCCAGGACCCAAAGGCCCAGCTGGCCTGAAGGGGCCCCAAGGGGCCCCCAAGCAGCCCCTCTCAATTTGGGTCTGGGGGCTTTCGTTGGGCATTGAACCCGGGAGATACCTGCATGGTTGCAGTTCACGTACCGAGAAGCACTCTCTGGCCAACATGCCCAACGTCCAGCAACAGCTCCCAAAGCGAAGGAGCCAGGACCCAAAGACCTAGCTGGCCTGAATGGGCCCCAAGGGGCCCCCAAACAGCCCCTCTCCATTTGGGTCTGGGGGCTTTCGTTGGGCCGGGATCCTGGGAGCTACCTGCAAGGTTGCAGTTCACGGCCCGAGAAGCACTCTCCGGCCAACATGCCCAACTGCAGCAACAGCTCCCAAACCGAAGGAGCCAGGACCCAAAGACCTAGCTGGCCTGAAGGGCCCCCAGGGGGCCCCCAAGCAGCCCCTCTCCATTTGGGTCTGGGGGCTTTCGTTGGGCATGGAGCCTGGGAGGTACCTGCAAGGTTGCAGTTCGCAGCCCGAGAAGCACTCTCCGGTCAACATGCCCAACTGCAGCAACAGCTACCAAACCGAAGGAGTCAGGACCCAAAGACATAGCTGGCCTGGAGTGTCCCCAGGGGGCCCGCAAGTAGCCCCTCTCAATTTTGGTCTGGGGGCTTTCGTTGGGCCGGGAACCTGGGAGGTGCCTGCAAGGTTGCAGTTCGCGGCCCGAGAAGCACTCTCTGGTCAACATGCCAAACGTCCAGCAACAGCTCCCAAAGCGAAGGAGCCAGGACCCAAAGACCTAGCTGGCCTGAAGGGCCCCCAGGAGACACCCAAGAAGCCCCTCTCAATTTGGGTCTGGGGGCTTTCGTTGGGCATGGAACCTGGGAGGTACCTGCAAGGTTGCAGTTCGCAGCCCGAGAAGCACTCTCCGTCCAACATGCCCAACTGCAGAAACAGCTCCCAAACCGAAGGAGCCAGGACCCAAAGACCTAGCTGGCCTGGAGGGTCCCCAGGGGGCCCGCAAGCAGCCCCTCTCAATTTTTTCTGGGGGCTTTCGTTGGGCCGGGAACCTGGGAGGTGCCTGCAAGGTTGCAGCTCGCGGCCCGAGAAGCACTCTCCGGCCATCATGCCCAACGTCCAGCAACAGCTCCCAAAGCGAAGGAGCCAGGACCCAAAGACCTAGCTGGCCTGAAGAGTCCCCAGGGGGCCCCCAAACAGCCCCTCTCCATTCGGGTCTGGGGGCTTTCGTTGGGCCGGGAACCTGGGAGCTACCTGCAAGGTTGCAGTTCACGGCCCGAGAAGCACTCTCCGGCCAACATGCCCAACGTCCAGCAACAGCTCCCAAACCGAAGGAGCCAGGACCCAAAGACCTAGCTGGCCTGAAGGGCCCCCAGGGGGCCCCCAAGCAGCCCCTCTCCATTTGGGTCTGGGGGCTTTCGTTGGGCCGGGGACCTGGGAGGTACCTGCAAGGTTGAGGTTCGCAGCCCGAGAAGCACTCTCCGGTCAACATGCCAAACGTCCAGCAACAGCTCCCAAACCGAAGGAGCCAGGACCCAAAGACCTAGCTGGCCTGAAGGGCCCCCAGGGGGCCCCCAAGCAGCCCCTCTCCATTTGGGTCTGGGGGCTTTCGTTGGGCCGGGGACCTGGGAGGTACCTGCAAGGTTGCAGTTCGCAGCCCGAGAAGCACTCTCCGGTCAACATGCCCAACTGCAGCAACAGCTCCCAAACCGAAGGAGCCAGGACCCAAAGACCTAGCTGGCCTGAAGGGCCCCCAGGGGGCCCCCAAACAGCCCCTCTCCATTTGGGTCTGCGGGCTTTCGTTGGGCATGTAGCCTGGGAGGAACCTGCAAGGCTGCAGTTCGCAGCCCGAGAAGCACTCTCCGGCCAACATGCCCAACTGCAGCAACAGCTACCAAACCGAAGGAGTCAGGACCCAAAGACATAGCTGGCCTGGAGTGTCCCCAGGGGGCCCGCAAGTAGCCCCTCTCAATTTTAGTCTGGGGGCTTTCTTTGGGCCGGGAACCTGGGAGGTGCCTGCAAGGTTGCAGTTCGCGGCCCGAGAAGCACTCTCCGGTCAACATGCCAAACGTCCAGCAACAGCTCCCAAACCAAAGGAGCCAGGACCCAAAGACCTAGCTGGCCTGAAGAGTCCCCAGGGGGCCCCCAAACAGCCCCTCTCCATTTGGGTCTGGGGGCTTTCGTTGGGCCGGGAACCTGTGAGCTACCTGCAAGGTTGCAGTTCACGGCCCGAGAAGCACTCTCCGGCCAACATGCCCAACGTCCAGCAACAGCTCCCAAACCGAAGGAGCCAGGACCCAAAGACCTAGCTGGCCTGAAGGGCCCCCAGGGGGCCCACAAGCAGCCCCTCTCAATTTTGGTCTGGGGGCTTTCGTTGGGCCGGGGACATGGGAGGTACCTGCAAGGTTGCAGTTCGCAGCCCGAGAAGCACTCTCCGGTCAACATGCCCAACGTCCAGCAACAGCTCCCAAACCGAAGGAGCCAGGACCCAAAGACCTAGCTGGCCTGAAGGGCCCCCAGGGGGCCCCCAAACAGCCCCTCTCCATTTGGGTCTGGGGGCTTTCGTTGGGCCGGGGATCTGGGAGGTACCTGCAAGGTTGCACTTCGCAGCCCGAGAAGCACTCTCCGGCCAACATGCCCAACTGCAGCAACAGCTCCCAAACCGAAGGAGCCAGGACCCAAAGACCTAGCTGGCCTGAAGGGGCCCCAAGGGGCCCCCAAGCAGCCCCTCTCCATGTGGGTCTGGGGGCTTTCCTTGGGCCGGGAACCTGGGAGCTACCTGCAAGGTTGTAGTTCACGGCCCGAGAAGCACTCTCCGGCCAACATGCCCAACGTCCAGCAACAGCTCCCAAACCGAAGGAGCCAGGACCCAAAGACCTAGCTGGCCTGAAGAGTCCCCAGGGGGCCCCCAAACAGCCCCTCTCCATTTGGGTCTGGGGGCTTTCGTTGGGCCGGGAACCTGGGAGCTACCTGCAAGGTTGTAGTTCACGGCCCGAGAACCACTCTCCGGCCAACATGCCCAACGTCCAGCAACAGCTCCCAAACCGAAGGAGCCAGGACCCAAAGACCTAGCTGGCCTGAAGGGCCCCCAGGGGGCCCCCAAGCAGCCCCTCTCAATTTGGGTCTGGGGGCTTTCGTTGGGCCAGGGACCTGGGATGTACCTGCAAGGTTGAGGTTCGCAGCCCGAGAAGCACTCTCCGGTCAACATGCCAAACGTCCAGCAACAGCTCCCAAACCGAAGGAGCCAGGACCCAAAGACCTAGCTGGCCTGAAGGGCCCCCAGGGGGCCCCCAAACAGCCCCTCTCCATTTGGGTCTGGGGGCTTTCGTTGGGCCTGGGACCTGGGAGGTACCTGCAAGGTTGCAGTTCACAGCCCGAGAAGCACTCTCCGGTCAACAGGCCCAACTGCAGCAACAGCTCCCAAACCGAAGGAGCCAGGACCCAAAGACCTAGCTGGCCTGAAGGGCCCCCAGGGGAACCCCAAGCAGCCCCTCTCCATTTGGGTCTGGGGGCTTTCGTTGGGCATGGAGCCTGGGAGGAACCTGCAAGGCTGCAGTTCGCAGCCCGAGAAGCACTCTCCGGCCAACATGCCCAACTGCAGCAACAGCTACCAAACCGAAGGTGTCAGGACCCAAAGACATAGCTGGCCTGGAGTGTCCCCAGGGGGCCCGCAAGTAGCCCCTCTCAATTTTGGTCTGGGGGCTTTCGTTGGGCCGGGAACCTGGGAGGTGCCTGCAAGGTTGCAGTTCGCGGCCGGAGAAGCACTCTCCGGTCAACATGCCAAACGTCCAGCAACAGCTCCCAAACCGAAGGAGCCAGGACCCAAAGACCTAGCTGGCCTGAAGAGTCCCCAGGGGGCCCCCAAACAGCCCCTCTCCATTTGGGTCTGGGGGCTTTCGTTGGGCCGGGAACCTGTGAGCTACCTGCAAGGTTGCAGTTCACGGCCCGAGAAGCACTCTCCGGCCAACATGCCCAACGTCCAGCAACAGCTCCCAAACCGAAGGAGCCAGGACCCAAAGACCTAGCTGGCCTGAAGGGCCCCCAGGGGGCCCCCAAGCAGCCCCTCTCCATTTGGGTCTGGGGGCTTTCGTTGGGCCAGGGACCTGGGAGGTACCTGCAAGGTTGAGGTTCGCAGCCCGAGAAGCACTCTCCGGTCAACATGCCCAACGTCCAGCAACAGCTCCCAAACCGAAGGAGCCAGGACCCAAAGACCTAGCTGGCCTGAAGGGCCCCCAGGGGGCACCCAAGCAGCCCCTCTCCATTTGGGTCTGGGGGCTTTCGTTGGGCCGGGGACATGGGAGGTACCTGCAAGGTTGCAGTTCACGGCCCGAGAAGCACTCTCCGGCCAACATGCCCAACTGCAGCAACAGCTCCCAAAGCGAAGGAGCCAGGACCCAAAGACCTAGCTGGCCTGAAGGGCCCCCAGGGGGCCCCCAAGCAGCCCCTCTCCATTTGGGTCTGGGGTCTTTCGTTGGGCAGGGGACCTGGGAGGTACCTGCAAGGTTGCAGTTCGCAGCCCGAGAAGCACTCTCCGGTCAACAGGCCCAACTGCAGCAACAGCTCCCAAACCGAAGGAGCCAGGACCCAAAGACCTAGCTGGCCTGAAGGGCCCCCAGGGGGCCCCCAAGCAGCCCCTCTCAATTTGGGTCTGGGGGCTTTCGTTGGGCCGGGGACATGGGAGGTACCTGCAAGGTTGCAGTTCGCGGCCCGAGAACCACTCTCTGGCCAACATGCCCAACTGCAGCAACAGCTCCCAAAGTGAAGGAGCCAGGACCCAAAGACCTAGCTGGCCTGAAGGGCCCCCAGGGGGCCCCCAAGCAGCCCCTCTCCATTTGGGTCTGGGGTCTTTCGTTGGGCCGGGGACCTGGGAGGTACTGCAAGGTTGCAGTTCGCAGCCCGAGAAGCACTCTCCGGTCAACATGCACAACTGCAGCAACAGCTCCCAAACCGAAGGAGCCAGGACCCAAAGACCTAGCTGGCCTGAAGGGCCCACAGGGGGCCCCCAAGCAGCCCCTCTCCATTTGGGTCTGGGGGCTTTCGTTGGGCCTGGGACCTGGGAGGTACCTGCAAGGTTGCAGTTCGCAGCCCGAGAAGCACTCTGCGGCCAACATGCCCAACGTCCACCAACAGCTCCCAAACCGAAGGAGCCAGGACCCAAAGACCTAGCTGGCCTGAAGAGTCCCCAGGGGGCCCCCAAACAGCCCCTCTCAATTTGGGTCTGGGGGCTTTAGTTGGGCATGGAACCTGGGAGGTACCTGCAAGTTTGCAGTTCGCAGCCTGAGAAGCACTCTCCGGCCAACATGCCCAACGTCCAGCAACAGCTCCCAAACCGAAGGAGCCAGGACCCAAAGACCTAGCTGGCCTGAAGGGCCCCCAGGGGGCCCCCAAACAGCCCCTCTCCATTTGGGTCTGGGGGCTTTCGTTGGGCCGGGAACCTGGAAGGTACCTGCAAGGTTGCAGTTCGCGGCCCGAGAAGCACTCTCCGGCCAACATGCCCAACGTCCAGCAACAGCTCCCAAACCGAAGGAGCCAGGACCCAAAGACCTAGCTGGCCTGAAGGGCCCCCAGGGGGCCCCCAAGCAGCCCCTCTCCATTTGGGTCTGGGGGCTTTCGTTGGGCCGGGGACCTGGGAGGTACCTGCAAGGTTGCAGTTCGCGGCCCGAGAAACACTCTCCGGCCAACATGCCCAACTGCAGCAACAGCTCCCAAACCGAAGGAGCCAGGACCCAAAGACCTAGCTGGCCTGAAGGGCCCCCAGGGGGCCCCCAAGCAGCCCCTCTCCATTTGGGTCTGGGGGCTTTCGTTGGGCCGGGGACCTGGGAGGTACCTGCAAGTTTGCAGTTCACGTACCGAGAAGCACTCTCCGGCCAACATGCCCAACGTCCAGCAACAGCTCCCAAACCGAAGGAGCCAGGACCCAAAGACCTAGCTGGCCTGAAGGGGCCCCAGGGGGCCCCCAAACAGCCCCTCTCCATTTGGTTCTGGGGGCTTTCGTTGGGCCGGGAACCTGGGAGCTACCTACAAGGTTGCAATTCGCGGCCCGAGAAGCACTCTCCGGCCAACATGCCCAACTGCAGCAACAGCTCCCAAACCGAAGGAGCCAGGACCCAAAGACCTAGCTGGCCTGAAGGGGCCCCAGGGGGACCCCAAACAGCCCCTCTCCATTTGGGTCTGGGGGCTTTCGTTGGGCCAGGGACATGGGAGCTACCTGCAAGGTTGCAGTTCGCAGCCCGAGAAGCACTCTCCGGCCAACATGCCCAACGTCCACCAACAGCTCCCAAACCGAAGGAGCCAGGACCCAAAGACCTAGCTGGCCTGAAGGGCCCCCAGGGGGCCCCCAAGCAGCCCCTCTCAATTTGGCTCTGTGGGCTTTCGTTGGGCCTGGGACATGGGAGGTACCTGCAAGGTTGCAGTTCGCAGCCCGAGAAGCACTCTCCGGCCAACATGCACAACGTCCAGCAACAGCTCCCAAACCGAAGGAGCCAGGACCCAAAGACCTAGCTGGCCTGAAGGGCCCCCAGGGGGCCCCCAAGCAGCCCCTCTCCATTTCGGTCTGGGGGCTTTCGTTGGGCCGGGGACCTGGGAGGTACCTGCAAGGTTGCAGTTCGCGGCCCGAGAAGCACTCTCCGGCCAACATGCCCAACTGCAGCAACAGCACCCAAAGCGAAGGAGCCAGGACCCAAAGACCTAGCTGGCCTGAAGGGCCCCCAGGGGGCCCCCAAGCAGCCCCTCTCAATTTGGGTCTGGGGGCTTTCGTTGGGCCTGTGACCTGGGAGGTACCTGCAAGGTTGCAGTTCGCAGCCCGAGAAGCACTCTCCGGCCAACATGCCCAACGTCCACCAACAGCTCCCAAACCGAAGGAGCCAGGATACAAAGACCTAGCTGGCCTGAAGAGTCCCCAGGGGGCCCCCAAACAGCCCCTCTCAATTTGGGTCTGGGGGCTTTAGTTGGGCATGGAACCTGGGAGGTACCTGCAAGGTTGCAGTTCGCGGCCCGAGAAGCACTCTCCGGCCAACATGCCCAACGTCCAGCAACAGCTCCCAAACCGAAGGAGCCAGGACCCAAAGACCTAGCTGGCCTGAAGGGCCCCCAGGGGGCCCCCAAGCAGCCCCTCTCAATTTGGGTCTGGGGGCTTTCGTTGGGCCGGGAACCTGGGAGCTACCTGCAAGGTTGCAGTTCGCGGCCCGAGAAGCACTCTCCGGCCAACATGCCCAACGTCCAGCAACAGCTCCCAAAGCGAAGGAGCCAGGACCCAAAGACCTAGCTGGCCTGAAGGGCCCCCAGGGGGCCCCCAAGCAGCCCCTCTCCATTTGGGTCTGGGGGCTTTCGTTGGGCCGGGAACCTGGGAGCTACCTGCAAGGTTGCAGTTCACGGCCCGAGAAGCACTCTCCGGCCAACATGCCCAACGTCCAGCAACAGCTCCCAAACCGAAGGAGCCAGGACCCAAAGACCTAGCTGGCCTGAAGGGGCCCCAGGGGGCCCCCAAGCAGCCCCTCTCCATTTGGGTCTGGGGGCTTTCGTTGGGCCGGGAACCTGGGAGCTACCTGCAAGGTTGCAGTTCGCGGCCTGAGAAGCACTCTCCGGCCAACATGCCCAACTGCAGCAACAGCTCCCAAACCGAAGGAGCCAGGACCCAAAGACCTAGCTGGCCTGAAGGGCCCCCAGGGGGCCCCCAAGCAGCCCCTCTCAATTTTGGTCTGTGGGCTTTCGTTGGGCCTGGGACATGGGAGGTACCTGCAAGGTTGCAGTTCGTGGCCGGAGAAGCACTCTCCGGCCAACATGCCCAACTGCAGCAACAGCTCCCAAACCGAAGGAGCCAGGACCCAAAGACCTAGCTGGCCTGAAGGGGCCCCAGGGGGACCCCAAACAGCCCCTCTCCATTTGGGTCTGGGGGCTTTCGTTGGGCCAGGGACATGGGAGCTACCTGCAAGGTTGCAGTTCGCAGCCCGAGAAGCACTCTCCGGCCAACATGCCCAACGTCCAGCAACAGCTCCCAAACCGAAGGAGCCAGGACCCAAAGACCTAGCTGGCCTGAAGGGCCCCCAGGGGGCCCCCAAGCAGCCCCTCTCCATTTCGGTCTGGGGGCTTTCGTTGGGCCGGGGACCTGGGAGGTACCTGCAAGGTTGCAGTTCGCGGCCCGAGAAGCACTCTCCGGCCAACATGCCCAACTGCAGCAACAGCACCCAAAGCGAAGGAGCCAGGACCCAAAGACCTAGCTGGCCTGAAGGGCCCCCAGGGGGCCCCCAAGCAGCCCCTCTCAATTTGGGTCTGGGGGCTTTCGTTGGGCCTGTGACCTGGGAGGTACCTGCAAGGTTGCAGTTCGCAGCCCGAGAAGCACTCTCCGGCCAACATGCCCAACGTCCACCAACAGCTCCCAAACCGAAGGAGCCAGGATACAAAGACCTAGCTGGCCTGAAGAGTCCCCAGGGGGCCCCCAAACAGCCCCTCTCAATTTGGGTCTGGGGGCTTTAGTTGGGCATGGAACCTGGGAGGTACCTGCAAGGTTGCAGTTCGCGGCCCGAGAAGCACTCTCCGGCCAACATGCCCAACGTCCAGCAACAGCTCCCAAACCGAAGGAGCCAGGACCCAAAGACCTAGCTGGCCTGAAGGGCCCCCAGGGGGCCCCCAAGCAGCCCCTCTCAATTTGGGTCTGGGGGCTTTCGTTGGGCCGGGAACCTGGGAGCTACCTGCAAGGTTGCAGTTCGCGGCCCGAGAAGCACTCTCCGGCCAACATGCCCAACGTCCAGCAACAGCTCCCAAAGCGAAGGAGCCAGGACCCAAAGACCTAGCTGGCCTGAAGGGCCCCCAGGGGGCCCCCAAGCAGCCCCTCTCCATTTGGGTCTGGGGGCTTTCGTTGGGCCGGGAACCTGGGAGCTACCTGCAAGGTTGCAGTTCACGGCCCGAGAAGCACTCTCCGGCCAACATGCCCAACGTCCAGCAACAGCTCCCAAACCGAAGGAGCCAGGACCCAAAGACCTAGCTGGCCTGAAGGGGCCCCAGGGGGCCCCCAAGCAGCCCCTCTCCATTTGGGTCTGGGGGCTTTCGTTGGGCCGGGAACCTGGGAGCTACCTGCAAGGTTGCAGTTCGCGGCCTGAGAAGCACTCTCCGGCCAACATGCCCAACTGCAGCAACAGCTCCCAAACCGAAGGAGCCAGGACCCAAAGACCTAGCTGGCCTGAAGGGCCCCCAGGGGGCCCCCAAGCAGCCCCTCTCAATTTTGGTCTGTGGGCTTTCGTTGGGCCTGGGACATGGGAGGTACCTGCAAGGTTGCAGTTCGCAGCCCGAGAAGCACTCTCCGGCCAACATGCCCAACGTCCAGCAACAGCTCCCAAACCGAAGGAGCCAGGACCCAAAGACCTAGCTGGCCTGAAGGGCCCCCAGGGGGCCCCCAAGCAGCCCCTCTCCATTTCGGTCTGGGGGCTTTCGTTGGGCCGGGGACCTGGGAGGTACCTGCAAGGTTGCAGTTCGCGGCCCGAGAAGCACTCTCCGGCCAACATGCCCAACTGCAGCAACAGCACCCAAAGCGAAGGAGCCAGGACCCAAAGACCTAGCTGGCCTGAAGGGCCCCCAGGGGGCCCCCAAGCAGCCCCTCTCAATTTGGGTCTGGGGGCTTTCGTTGGGCCTGTGACCTGGGAGGTACCTGCAAGGTTGCAGTTCGCAGCCCGAGAAGCACTCTCCGGCCAACATGCCCAACGTCCACCAACAGCTCCCAAACCGAAGGAGCCAGGATACAAAGACCTAGCTGGCCTGAAGAGTCCCCAGGGGGCCCCCAAACAGCCCCTCTCAATTTGGGTCTGGGGGCTTTAGTTGGGCATGGAACCTGGGAGGTGCCTGCAAGGTTGCAGTTCGCAGCCCGAGAAGCACTCTCCGGCCAACATGCCCAACGTCCAGCAACAGCTCCCAAACCCAAGGAGCCAGGACCCAAAGACCTAGCTGGCCTGAAGGGTCCCCAGGGGGCCCCCAAACAGCCCCTCTCCATTTGGGTCTGGGGGCTTTCGTTGGGCTGGGAACCTGGGAGCTACCTGCAAGGTTGCAGTTCGACGCCCGAGAAGCACTCTCCGGCCAACATGCCCAACGTCCAACAACAGCTCCCAAACCGAAGGAGCCAGGACCCAAAGACCTAGCTGGCCTGAAGGGCCCCCTGGGGGCCCCCAAACAGCCCCTCTCCATTTGGGTCTGGGGGCTTTCGTTGGGCCGGGGACCTGGGAGGTACCTGCAAGGTTGCAGATCGCAGCCCGAGAAGCACTCTCCGGCCAACATGCCCAACTGCAGCAACAGCTCCCAAAGCGAAGGAGCCAGGACCCAAAGACCTAGCTGGCCTGAAGGGCCCCCAGGGGGCCCCCAAGCAGCCCCTCTCAATTTGGGTCTGGGGGCTTTCGTTGGGCCTGGGACCTGGGAGGTACCTGCAAGGTTGCAGTTCGAAGCCCGAGAAGCACTCTCCGGCCAACATGCCCAACGTCCAGCAACAGCTCCCAAACCGAAGGAGCCAGGACCCAAAGACCTAGCTGGCCTGAAGGGCCCCCAGGGGGCCCCCAAGCAGCCTCTCTCCATTTTTTGTCTGGGGGCTTTCGTTGGGCCGGGGACCTGGGAGGTACCTGCAAGGTTGCAGTTCACAGCCCGAGAAGCACTCTCCGGTCAACATGCCCAACGTCCAGCAACAGCTCCCAAACCGAAGGAGCCAGGACCCAAAGACCTAGCTGGCCTGAAGGGCCCCCAGGGGGCACCCAAGCAGCCCCTCTCAATTTTGCTCTGGGGGCTTTCGTTGGGCATGGAACCTGGGAGCTACCTGCAAGGTTGCATTTCGCAGCCCGAGAAGCACTCTACGGCCAACATGCCCAACTGCAGCAACAGCTCCCAAACCGAAGGAGCCAGGCCCCAAAGAAATAGCTGACCTCGAGGGTCCCCAGGAGGCCCGAAAGCAGCCCCTCTCAATTTTGGTCTGGGGGCTTTCTTTGGGCCGGGGACCTGGGAGGTGCCTGCAAGGTTGCAGTTCGCAGCCCGAGAAGCACTCTCCGGTCAACATGCCCAACGTCCAGCAACAGCTCCCAAACCGAAGGAGCCAGGACCCAAAGACCTAGCTGGCCTGAAGGGTCCCCAGGGGGCCCGCAAACAGCCCCTCTCAATTTGGGTCTGGGGTCTTTCGTTGGGCCGCGAACCTGGGAGGTACCTGCAAGGTTGCAGTTCGCGGCCCGAGAAGCACTCTCCGGCCAACATGCCCAACTGCAGCAACAGCTCCCAAACCGAAGGAGCCAGGACCCAAAGATCTAGCTGGCCTGAAGGGCCCCCAGGGGGCCCCCAAGCAGCCCCTCTCCATTTGGGTCTGGGGGCTTTCGTTGGGCCGGGGACCTGGGAGGTACCTGCAAGGTTGCAGTTCGCAGCCCGAGAAGCACTCTCCGGCCAACATGCCCAACGTCCAGCAACAGCTCCCAAACCGAAGGAGCCAGGACCCAAAGACCTAGCTGGCCTGAAGGGTCCCTAGGGGGCCCCCAAACAGCCCCTCTCCATTTGGGTCTGGGGGCTTTCGTTGGGCATGAGCCTGGGAGGTACCTGCAAGGTTGCAGTTCGCGGCCCGAGAAACACTCTCCGGTCAACATGCCCAACTGCAGCAACAGCTCCCAAACCGAAGGAGTCAGGACCCAAAGACCTAGCTGGCCTGAAGGGCCCCCAGGGGGCCCCCAAGCAGCCCCTCTCCATTTGGGTCTGGGGTCTTTCGTTGGGCCGGGGACCTGGGAGCTACCTGCAAGGTTGCAGTTCGCAGCCCGAGAAGCACTCTCCGTTCAACATGCACAACTGCAGCAACAGCTCCCAAACCGAAGGAGCCAGGACCCAAAGACCTAGCTGGCCTGAAGGGCCCCCAGGGGGCCCCCAAGTAGCCCCTCTCCATTTGGGTCTGGGGGCTTTCGTTGGGCCAGGGACCTGGGAGGTACCTGCAAGGTTGCAGTTCACGGCCCGAGAACGACTCTCCAGCCAACATGCCCAACGTCCAGGAACAGCCCCCAAACCGAAGGAACCAGGACCCAAAGACCTAGCTGGCCTGAAGGGTCCCCAGGAGGCCCGAAAGCAGCCCCTCTCAATTTTGGTCTGGGGGCTTTCGTTGGGCCGGGAACCTGGGAGGTGCCTGCAAGGTTGCAGTTCGCGGCCCGAGAAGCACTCTCCGGCCTACATGCCCAACGTCCAGCAACAGCTCCCAAACCGAAGGAGCCAGGACCCAAAGACCTAGCTGGCCTGAAGGGTCCCCAGGGGGCCCCCAAGCAGCCCCTCTCAATTTGGGTCTGGGGGCTTTCGTTGGGCATGGAACCTGGGAGGTACCTGCAAGGTTGCAGTTCGCGGCCCGAGAAGCACTCTCCGGCCAACATGCCCAACTGCAGCAACAGCTCCCAAACCGAAGGAGCCAGGACCCAAAGACCTAGCTGGCCTGAAGGGCCCCCAGGGGGCCCCCAAGCAGCCCCTCTCCATTTGGGTCTGGGGGCTTTCGTTGGGCCGGGGACCTGGGAGCTACCTGCAAGGTTGCAGTTCGCAGCCCGAGAAGCACTCTCCGGTCAACATGCCCAACTGCAGCAACAGCTCCCAAACCGAAGGAGCCAGGACACAAAGACCTAGCTGGCCTGAAGGGGCCCCAGGGGGCCCCCAAGCAGCCCCTCTCCATTTGGGTCTGGGGGCTTTCGTTGGGCCTGGGACCTGGGAGGTACCTGCAAGGTTGCAGTTCGCGGCCCGAGAAGCACTCTCCGGCCAACATGCCCAACGTCCAGCAACAGATCCCAAACCGAAGGAGCCAGGACCCAAAGACCTAGCTGGCCTGAAGGGCCCCCAGGGGGCCCCCAAGCAGCCTCTCTCCATTTGGGTCTGGGGGCTTTCGTTGGGCCGGGGATCTGGGAGGTACCTGCAAGGTTGCAGTTCGCAGCCCGAGAAGCACTCTCCGGTCAACATGCCCAACGTCCAGCAACAGCTCCCAAACCGAAGGAGCCAGGACCCAAAGACCTAGCTGGCCTGAAGGGCCCCCAGGGGGCACCCAAGCAGCCCCTCTCAATTTTGGTCTGGGGGCTTTCGTTGGGCATGGAACCTGGGAGCTACCTGCAAGGTTGCATTTCGCAGCCCGAGAAGCACTCTCCGGCCAACATGCCCAACTGCAGCAACAGCTCCCAAACCGAAGGAGCCAGGCCCCAAAGAAATAGCTGACCTCGAGGGTCCCCAGGAGGCCCGAAAGCAGCCCCTCTCCATTTGGGTCTGGGGGCTTTCGTTGGGCCGGGGACCTGGGAGGTGCCTGCAAGGTTGCAGTTCGCAGCCCGAGAAGCACTCTCCGGCCAACATGCCCAACGTCCAGCAACAGCTCCCAAACCGAAGGAGCCAGGACCCAAAGACCTAGCTGGCCTGAAGGGTCCCCAGGGGGCCCGCAAACAGCCCCTCTCAATTTGGGTCTGGGGTCTTTCGTTGGGCCGCGAACCTGGGAGGTACCTGCAAGGTTGCAGTTCGCGGCCCGAGAAGCACTCTCCGGCCAACATGCCCAACTGCAGCAACAGCTCCCAAACCGAAGGAGCCAGGACCCAAAGATCTAGCTGGCCTGAAGGGCCCCCAGGGGGCCCCCAAGCAGCCCCTCTCCATTTGGGTCTGGGGGCTTTCGTTGGGCCGGGGACATGGGAGGTACCTGCAAGGTTGCAGTTCGCAGCCCGAGAAGCACTCTCCGGCCAACATGCCCAACGTCCAGCAACAGCTCCCAAACCGAAGGAGCCAGGACCCAAAGACCTAGCTGGCATGAAGGGTCCCTAGGGGGCCCCCAAACAGCCCCTCTCCATTTGGGTCTGGGGGCTTTCGTTGGGCATGAGCCTGGGAGGTACCTGCAAGGTTGCAGTTCGCGGCCCGAGAAGCACTCTCCGGTCAACATGCCCAACTGCAGCAACAGCTCCCAAACCGAAGGAGTCAGGACCCAAAGACCTAGCTGGCCTGAAGGGCCCCCAGGGGGCCCCCAAGCAGCCCCTCTCCATTTGGGTCTGGGGGCTTTCGTTGGTCCGGGAACCTGGGAGCTACCTGCAAGGTTGCAGTTCACGGCCCGAGAACGACTCTCCGGCCAACACGCCAAACGTCCAGCAACAGCTCCCAAACCGAAGGAGCCAGGACCCAAAGACCTAGCTGGCCTGAAGGGCCCCCAGGGGGCCCCCAAGCAGCCCCTCTCCATTTCGGTCTGGGGGCTTTCGTTGGGCTGGGAACCTGGGAGGTACCTGCAAGGTTACAGTTCGCGGCCCGAGAAGCACTCTCCGGCCAACATGCCCAACGTCCAGCAACAGCTCCCAAACCGAAGGAGCCAGGACCCAAAGACCTAGCTGGCCTGAAGGGCCCCCAGGGGGCCCCCAAACAGCCCCTCTCCATTTGGGTCTGGGGGCTTTCGTTGGGCCGGGAATCTGGAAGGTACCTGCAAGGTTGCAGTTCGCGGCCCGAGAAGCACTCTCCGGCCAACATGCCCAACTGCAGCAACAGCTCCCAAACCGAAGGAGCCAGGACCCAAAGACCTAGCTGGCCTCGAGGATCCCCAGGAGGCCCGAAAGCAGCCCCTCTCAATTTTGGTCTGGGGGCTTTCGTTGGGCCGGGGACCTGGGAGGTGCCTGCAAGGTTGCAGTTCGCGGCCCGAGAAGCACTCTCCGGCCAACATGCCCAACGTCCACCAACAGCTCCCAAACCGAAGGAGCCAGGACCCAAAGACCTAGCTGGCCTGAAGGGCCCCCAGGGGGCCCCCAAGCAGCCCCTCTCCATTTGGGTCTGGGGGCTTTCGTTGGGCATGGAACCTGGGAGGTACCTGCAAGGTTGCTGTTCGCGGCCCGAGAAGCACTCTCCGGCCAACATGCCCAACTGCAGCAACAGCTCCCAAACCGAAGGAGCCAGGACACAAAGACCTAGCTGGCCTGAAGGGCCCCCAGGGGGCCCCCAAGCAGCCCCTCTCCATTTGGGTCTGGGGGCTTTCGTTGGGCCGGGGACCTGGGAGCTACCTGCAAGGTTGCAGTTCGCAGCCCGAGAAGCACTCTCCGGTCAACATGCACAACTGCAGCAACAGCTCCCAAACCGAAGGAGCCAGGACCCAAAGACCTAGCTGGCCTGAAGGGCCCCCAGGGGGCCCCCAAGCAGCCCCTCTCCATTTGGGTCTGGGGGCTTTCGTTGGGCCGGGGACCTGTGAGCTACCTGCAAGGTTGCAGTTCACGGCCCGAGAACGACTCTCCGGCCAACATGCCCAACGTCCAGGAACAGCTCCCAAACCGAAGGAACCAGGACCCAAAGACCTAGCTGGCCTGAAGGGGCCCCCTGGGGGCACCCAAGCAGCCCCTCTCCATTTGGGTCTGGGGGCTTTCGTTGGGCCGGGAACCTGTGAGCTACCTGCAAGGTTGCAGTTCGAGGCCCGAGAAGCACTCACCGGCCAACATGCCCAACGTCCAACAACAGCTCCCAAACCGAAGGAGCCAGGACCCAAAGACCTAGCTGGCCTGAAGGGCCCCCAGGGGGCCCCCAAACAGCCCCTCTCAATTTGGGTCTGGGGGCTTTCGTTGGCCCGGGGATCTGGGAGGTACCTGAAAGGTTGAAGTTCGCGGCCCGAGAAGCACTCTCCGGCCAACATGCCCAACTGCAGCAACAGCTCCCAAACCGAAGGAGCCAGGACACAAAGACCTAGCTGGCCTGAAGGGCCCTCAGGGGGCCCCCAGGTAGCCTCTCTCAATTTGGGTCTGGGGGCTTTCGTTGGACCGGGGACATGGGAGGTACCTGCAAGGTTGCAGTTCGCAGCCCGAGAAGCACTCTCCGGCCAACATGCCCAACGTCCAGCAACAGCTCCCAAAGCGAAGGAGCCAGGACCCAAAGACCTAGCTGGCCTGAAGGGCCCCCAGGGGGCCCCCAAGCAGCCCCTCTCAATTTGGGTCTGGGGACTTTCGTTGGGCCGGGAACCTGGGAGGTACCTGCAAGGTTGCAGTTCGTGGCCCGAGAAGCACTCTCCGGCCAACATGCCCAACTGCAGCAACAGCTCCCAAACCGAAGGAGCCAGGACCCAAAGACCTAGCTGGCCTGAAGGGCCCCCAGGGGGCCCCCAAGCAGCCCCTCTCCATTTGGGTCTGGGGGCTTTCGTTGCGCCGGGGACCTGGGAGGTACATGCAAGGTTGCAGATCGCAGCCCGAGAAGCACTCTCCAGCCAACATGCACAACTGCAGCAACAGCTCCCAAACCGAAGGAGCCAGGACCCAAAGACCTAGCTGGCCTGAAGGGCCCCCAGGGGGCCCCCAAACAGCCCCTCTCTATTTGGGTCTGGGGGCTTTCGTTGGGGATGGAACCTGGGAGGTATCTGAAAGGTTGCAGTTCGCAGCCTGAGAAGCACTCTCCGGCCAACATGCCCAACTGCAGCAACAGCTCCCAAACCAAAGGAGCCAGGACCCAAAGACCTAGCTGGCCTGAAGAGTCCCCAAGGGGCCCCCATGCAGCCCCTCTCCATTGGGGTCTGGGGGCTTTCGTTGGTCATGGAACCTGGGAGGTACCTGCAAGGTTGCAGTTCGCGGCCCGAGAAGCACTCTCCGGCCATCATGCCCAACGTCCAGCAACAGCTCCCAAACCGAAGGAGCCAGGACCCAAAGACCTAGCTGGCCTGAAGAGTCCACAGGGGGCCCCCAAACAGCCCCTCTCCATTTGGGTCTGGGGGCTTTCGTTGGGCCGGGAACATGGGAGCTACCTGCAAGGTTGCAGATCGCAGCCCGAGAAGGCCTCTCCAGCCAACATGCCCAACGTCCAGCAACAGCTCCCAAACCGAAGGAGCCAGGACCCAAAGACCTAGCTGGCCTGAAGGGGCCCCCAGGGGGCCCCCAAACAGCCCCTCTCCATTTGGGTCTGGGGGCTTTCTTTGGGCCGGGAACCTGGGAGCTATCTGCAAGTTTGCAGTTCGCGGCCCCAGAAGCACTCTCCGGTCAACATGCCCAACGTCCAGCAACAGCTCCCAAACCGAAGGAGCCAGGACCCAAAGACCTAGCTGGCCTGAAGGGCCCCCAGGGGGCCCCCAAGCAGCCCCTCTCAATTTGGGTCTGGGGGCTTTCGTTGGGCCTGGGACCTGGGAGGTACCTGCAAGGTTGCAGTTCGCAGCCCGAGAAGCACTCTCCGGCCAACATGCCCAACTGCAGCAACAGCTCCCAAACCGAAGGAGCCAGGACCCAAAGACCTAGCTGGCCTGAAGGGCCCCCAGGGGGCCCCCAAGCAGCCCCTCTCCATTTGGGTCTGGGGGCTTTCGTTGGGCCGGGGACCTGGGAGCTACCTGCAAGGTTGCAGTTCGCAGCCCGAGAAGCACTCTCCGGCCAACATGCCCAACTGCAGCAACAGCTCCCAAACCGAAGGAGCCAGGACCCAAAGACCTAGCTGGCCTGAAGGGCCCCCAGGGGGCCCCCAAGCAGCCCCTCTCCATGTGGGTCCGGGGGCTTTCCTTGGGCCGGGAACCTGGGAGCTACCTGCAAGGTTGCAGTTCGCGGCCCGAGAAGCACTCTCCGGCCAACATGCCCAACTGCAGCAACAGCTCCCAAACCGAAGGAGCCAGGACCCAAAGACCTAGCTGGCCTGAAGGGGCCCCAGGGGGCCCCCAAACAGCCCCTCTCCATTTGGGTCTGGAGGCTTTCGTTGGGCCGGGAACCTGGGAGGTACCTGCAAGGCTGCAGTTCGCGGCCCGAGAACCACTCTCCGGCAAACATGACAAACGTCCAGCAATAGCTCCCAAACCGAAGGAGCCAGGACCCAAAGACCTAGCTGGCCTGAAGGGGCCCCAGGGGGCCCCCAAGCAGCCCCTCTCCATTTGGGTCTGGGGGCTTTCGTTGGGCCGGGAACCTGGGAGGTACCTGCAAGGTTGCAGTTCGCAGCCCGAGAAGCACTCACCGGCCAACATGCCCAACTGCAGCAACAGCTCCCAAACCGAAGGAGCCAGGACCCAAAGACCTAGCTGGCCTGAAGTGGCCCCAGGGGGCCCCCAAACAGCCCCTCTCAATTTGGGTCTGGGGGCTTTCGTTGGGCCGGGGATCTGGGAGGTACCTGCAAGGTTGCAGTTCGCGGCCCGAGAAGCACTCTCCGGCCAACATGCCCAACTGCAGCAACAGCTCCCAAACCGAAGGAGTCAGGACCCAAAGACCTAGCTGGCCTGAAGGGCCCCAAGGGGGCCCCCAAACAGCCCCTCTCCATTTGGGTCTGGGGGCTTTCGTTGGGCATGGAACCTGGGAGCTACCTGCAAGGTTGCAGTTCACGGCCCGAGAGCGACTCTCCAGCCAACATGCCCAACGTCCAGCAACAGCTCCCAAACCGAAGGAGCCAGGACCCAAAGACCTAGCTGGCCTGAAGGGCCCCCAGGGGGCCCCCAAGCAGCCCCTCTCCATTTGGGTCTGGGGGCTTTCGTTGGGCCGGGAACCTCGGAGCTACCTGCAAGGTTGCAGTTCGAGGCCCGAGAAGCACTCTCCGGCCAACATGCCCAACGTCCAGCAACAGCTCCCAAAGCGAAGGAGCCAGGACCCAAAGACCTAGCTGGCCTGAAGTGTCCCCAAGGGGCCCCCAAGCAGCCCCTCTCTATTTGGGTCTGGGGGCTTTCGTTGGGGATGGAACCTGGGAGGTACCTGCAAGGTTACAGTTCGCAGCCTGAGAAGCACTCTCCGGCCAACATGCCCAACTGCAGCAACAGCTCCCAAACCAAAGGAGCCAGGACCCAAAGACCTAGCTGGCCTGAAGAGTCCCCAAGGGGCCCCCATGCAGCCCCTCTCCATTGGGGTCTGGGGGCTTTCGTTGGGCATGGAACCTGGGAGGTACCTGCAAGGTTGCAGTTCGTGGCCCGAGAAGCACTCTCCGGCCATCATGCCCAACGTCCAGCAACAGCTCCCAAACCGAAGGAGCCAGGACCCAAAGACCTAGCTGGCCTGAAGAGTCCCCAGGGGGCCCCCAAACAGCCCCTCTCCATTTGGGTCTGGGGGCTTTCGTTGGGCCGGGAACCTGTGAGCTACCTGCAAGGTTGCAGTTCGCAGCCCGAGAAGCACTCTCCAGCCAACATGCCCAACGTCCAGCAACAGCTCCCAAACCCAAGGAGCCAGGACCCAAAGACCTAGCTGGCCTGAAGGGGCCCCCAGGGGGCCCCCAAACAGCCCCTCTCCATTTGGGTCTGGGGGCTTTCTTTGGGCCGGGAACCTGGGAGCTATCTGCAAGTTTGCAGTTCGCGGCCCCAGAAGCACTCTCCGGTCAACATGCCCAACGTCCAGCAACAGCTCCCAAACCGAAGGAGCCAGGACCAAAAGACCTAGCTGGCCTGAAGGGCCCCCAGGGGGCCCCCAAGCAGCCCCTCTCAATTTGGGTCTGGGGGCTTTCGTTGGGCCTGGGACCTGGGAGGTACCTGCAAGGTTGCAGTTCGCAGCCCGAGAAGCACTCTCCGGCCAACATGCCCAACTGCAGCAACAGCTCCCAAACCGAAGGAGCCAGGACCCAAAGACCTAGCTGGCCTGAAGGGCCCCCAGGGGGCCCCCAAGCAGCCCCTCTCCATTTGGGTCTGGGGGCTTTCGTTGGGCCGGGGACCTGGGAGCTACCTGCAAGGTTGCAGTTCGCAGCCTGAGAAGCACTCTCCGGTCAACATGCCCAACTGCAGCAACAGCTCCCAAACCGAAGGAGCCAGGACCCAAAGACCTAGCTGGCCTGAAGGGGCCCCAGGGGGCCCCCAAGCAGCCCCTCTCAATTTGGGTCTGGGGGCTTTCGTTGGGCCTGGGACCTGGGAGGTACCTGCAAGTTTGCAGTTCGCAGCCCGTGAAGCACTCTCCGGCCAACATGCCCAACGTCCAGCAACAGCTCCCAAACCGAAGGAGCCAGGACCCAAAGACCTAGCTGGCCTGAAGGGCCCCCAGGTGGCCCCCAAACAGCCCCTCTCAATTTGGGTCTGGGGGCTTTAGTTGGGCATGGAACCTGGGAGGTATCTGCAAGGTTGCAGTTCGCAGCCTGAGAAGCACTCTCCTGCCAACATGCCCAACGTCCAGCAACAGCTCCCAAACCGAAGGAGCCAGGACCCAAAGACCTAGCTGGCCTGAAGGGGCCCCAGGGGGCCCCCAAACAGCCCCTCTCCATTTGAGTCTGGGGGCTTTCGTTGGGCCGGGAACCTGGGAGGTACCTGCAAGGTTGCAGTTCGCGGCCCGAGAAGCACTCTCCGGCCAACATGCCCAACGTCCAGCAACAGCTCCCAAACCGAAGGAGCCAGGACCCAAAGACCTAGCTGGCCTGAAGGGGCCCCAGGGGGCCCCCAAGCAGCCCCTCTCCATTTGGGTCTGGGGGCTTTCGTTGGGCCGGGAAGCTGGGAGGTACCTGCAAGGTTGCAGTTCGCAGCCTGAGAAGCACTCTCCGGCCAACATGCCCAACTGCAGCAACAGCTCCCAAACCGAAGGAGCCAGGACCCAAAGACCTAGCTGGCCTGAAGGGCCCCCAGGGGTCCCCCAAGCAGCCCCTCTCCATTTGGGTCTGCGGGCTTTCGTTGGGCCGGGGACCTGGGAGCTACCTGCAAGGTTGCAGTTCGCGGCCCGAGAAGCACTCTCCGGCCAACATGCCCAACGTCCAGCAACAGCTCCCAAACCGAAGGAGCCAGGACCCAAAGACCTAGCTGGCCTGAAGGGCCCCCAGGGGGCCCCCAAGCAGCCCCTCTCAATTTGTGTCTGGGGGCTTTCGTTGGTCATGGAACCTGGGAGGTACCTGCAAGGTTGCAGTTCGCGGCCCGAGAAGCACTCTCCGGCCAACATGCCCAACTGCAGCAACAGCTCCCAAACCGAAGGAGCCAGGACCCGAAGAAATAGCTGGCCTGGAGGGTCCCCAGGGGGCCCGCAAGCAGCCCCTCTCCATTTGGGTCTGGGGGCTTTCGTTGGGCCGGGAACCTGGGAAGTGCCTGTAAGGTTGCAGTTCGCGGCCCGAGAAGCACTCTCCGGCCAACATGCCCAACGTCCAGCAACAGCTCCCAAACCCAAGGAGCCAGGACCCAAAGACCTAGCTGGCCTGAAGGGCCCCCAGGATGCCCCCAAGCAGCCCCTCTCCATTTGGGTCTGGGGGCTTTCGTTGGGCCTGGAACCTGGGAGGAACCTGCAAGGTTGCAGTTCGCAGCCCGAGAAGCACTCCCCGGCCAACATGCACAACTGCAGCAACAGCTCCCAAACCGAAGGAGCAAGGACCCAAAGACCTAGCTGGCCTGAAGGGCCCCCAGGGGGCCCCCAAGCAGCCCCTCTCAATTTGGGTCTGGGGGCTTTCGTTGGGCCTGGGACCTGGGAGGTACCTGCAAGGTTGCAGTTCGCAGCCCGAGAAGCACTCTCCGGCCAACATGCCCAACGTCCAGCAACAGCTCCCAAACCGAAGGAGCCAGGACCCAAAGACCTAGCTGGCCTGAAGGGCCCCCAGGGGGCCCCCAAGCAGCCCCTCTCCATTTGGGTCTGGGGGCTTTCGTTGGGCCGGGAACCTGGGAGCTACCTGCAAGGTTGCAGTTCACGGCCCGAGAACGACTCTCCGGCCAACATGCCCAACGTCCAGCAACAGCTCCCAAACCGAAGGAGCCAGGACCCAAAGACCTAGCTGGCCTGAAGGGGCCCCAGGGGGCCCCGAAGCAGCCCCTCTCCATTTGGGTCTGGGGGCTTTCGTTGGGCCGGGAACCTGGGAGCTACCTGCAAGGTTGAAGTTCGAGGCCCGAGAAGCACTCTCCGGCCAACATGCCCAACGTCCAGCAACAGCTCCCAAACCGAAGGAGCCAGGACACAAAGACCTAGCTGGCCTGAAGGGCCCCCAGGGGGCCCCCAAGCAGCCCCTCTCAATTTGTGTCTGGGGGCTTTCGTTGGTCATGGAACCTGGGAGGTACCTGCAAGGTTGCAGTTCGCGGCCCGAGAAGCACTCTCCGGCCAACATGCCCAACTGCAGCAACAGCTCCCAAACCGAAGGAGCCAGGACCCGAAGAAATAGCTGGCCTGGAGGGTCCCCAGGGGGCCCGCAAGCAGCCCCTCTCCATTTGGGTCTGGGGGCTTTCGTTGGGCCGGGAACCTGGGAAGTGCCTGTAAGGTTGCAGTTCGCGGCCCGAGAAGCACTCTCCGGCCAACATGCCCAACGTCCAGCAACAGCTCCCAAACCCAAGGAGCCAGGACCCAAAGACCTAGCTGGCCTGAAGGGCCCCCAGGATGCCCCCAAGCAGCCCCTCTCCATTTGGGTCTGGGGGCTTTCGTTGGGCCTGGAACCTGGGAGGAACCTGCAAGGTTGCAGTTCGCAGCCCGAGAAGCACTCCCCGGCCAACATGCACAACTGCAGCAACAGCTCCCAAACCGAAGGAGCAAGGACCCAAAGACCTAGCTGGCCTGAAGGGCCCCCAGGGGGCCCCCAAGCAGCCCCTCTCAATTTGGGTCTGGGGGCTTTCGTTGGGCCTGGGACCTGGGAGGTACCTGCAAGGTTGCAGTTCGCAGCCCGAGAAGCACTCTCCGGCCAACATGCCCAACGTCCAGCAACAGCTCCCAAACCGAAGGAGCCAGGACCCAAAGACCTAGCTGGCCTGAAGGGCCCCCAGGGGGCCCCCAAGCAGCCCCTCTCCATTTGGGTCTGGGGGCTTTCGTTGGGCCGGGAACCTGGGAGCTACCTGCAAGGTTGCAGTTCACGGCCCGAGAACGACTCTCCGGCCAACATGCCCAACGTCCAGCAACAGCTCCCAAACCGAAGGAGCCAGGACCCAAAGACCTAGCTGGCCTGAAGGGGCCCCAGGGGGCCCCCAAGCAGCCCCTCTCCATTTGGGTCTGGGGGCTGTCGTTGGCCCGGGAACCTGGGAGCTACCTGCAAGGTTGAAGTTCGAGGCCCGAGAAGCACTCTCCGGCCAACATGCCCAACGTCCAACAACAGCTCCCAAACCGAAGGAGCCAGGACACAAAGACCTAGCTGGCCTGAAGGGCCCCCAGGGGGCCCCCAAACAGACCCTCTCCATTTGGGTCTGGGGGCTTTCGTTGGGCCGGGTACCTGGGAGGTACCTGCAAGGTTGCAGTTCGCATCCCGAGAAGCACTCTCCGGCCAACATGCCCAACGTCCAGCAACAGCTCCCAAACCGAAGGAGCCAGGACCCAAAGACCTAGCTGGCCTGAAGGGCCCCCAGGGGGCCCCCAAGCAGCCCCTCTCCATTTGGGTCTGGGGGCTTTCGTTGGGCCGGGAACCTGGGAGCTACCTGCAAGGTTGCAGTTCGCGGCCCGAGAAGCACTCTCCGGCCAACATGCCCAACTGCAGCAACAGCTCCCAAACCGAAGGAGCCAGGACCCAAAGACCTAGCTGGCCTGAAGGGCCCCCAGGGGGCCCCCAAGCAGCCCCTCTCCATTTGGGTCTGGGGGCTTTCGTTGGGCCGGGGACCTGGGA
The DNA here is from genome assembly GCF_964237585.1 of Gallinula chloropus. NCBI lineage: Eukaryota > Metazoa > Chordata > Aves > Gruiformes > Rallidae > Gallinula > Gallinula chloropus. Next base: position 173,053 of record NW_028168208.1, on the reverse strand, counting down.
GGTACATGCAAGGTTGCATTTCGCAGCCCGAGAAGCACTCTCCGGCCAACATGCCCAACTGCAGCAACAGCTCCCAAACCGAAGGAGCCAGGACCCAAAGACCTAGCTGGCCTGAAGGGCCCTAGGGGGCCCCCAAGCAGCCCCTCTCCATTTGGGTCTGGGGGCTTTCGTTGGGCCGGGGACATGGGAGGTACCTGCAAGGTTGCAGTTCGCAGCCCGAGAAGCACTCTCCAGTCAACATGCCCAACGTCCAGCAACAGCTCCCAAACCGAAGGAGCCAGGACCCAAAGACCTAGCTGGCCTGAAGGGCCCCCAGGGGGCCCCCAAGCAGCCCCTCTCAATTTGGCTCTGTGGGCTTTCGTTGGGCCTGGGACATGGGAGGTACCTGCAAGGTTGCAGTTCGCAGCCCGAGAAGCACTCTCCGGCCAACATGCCCAACGTCCAACAACAGCTCCCAAACCGAAGGAGCCAGGACCCAAAGAAATAGCTGGCCTGGAGGGTCCCCGGGGGCCCCCAAACAGCCCCTCTCCATTTGGGTCTGGGGGCTTTCGTTGGGCCGCGAACCTGGGAGGTACCTGCAAGGTTGCAGTTCGCGGCCCGAGAAGCACTCTCCGGCCAACATACCCAACGTCCAGCAACAGCTCCCAAACCGAAGGAGCCAGGACCCAAAGAAATAGCTGGCCTGAAGGGCCCCCAGGGGACCCCAAACAGCCCCTCTCCATTTGGGTCTGGGGGCTTTCGTTGGGCCGGGAACCTGGGAGCTACCTGCAAGGTTGCAGTTCGCAGCCCGAGAAGCACTCTCCGGCCAACATGCCCAACTGCAGCAACAGCTCCCAAACCGAAGGAGCCGGGACCCAAAGACCTAGCTGGCCTGAAGGGCCCCCAGGGGGCCCCCAAACAGCCCCTCTCCATTTGGGTCTGGGGGCTTTCGTTGGGCCTGGGACCTGGGAGGTACCAGCAAGTTTGCAGTTCGCAGCCCGAGAAGCACTCTCCGGCCAACATGCCCAACTGCAGCAACAGCTCCCAAACCGAAGGAGCCAGGACCCAAAGAAATAGCTGGCCTGGAGGGTCCCCGGGGGCCCCCAAACAGCCCCTCTCCATTTGGGTCTGGGGCCTTTCGTTGGGCCGGGAACCTGGGAGCTACCTGCAAGTTTGCAGTTCACGGCCCGAGAAGCACTCTCCGGCCAACATGCCAAACGTCCAGCAACAGCTCCCAAACCGAAGGAGCCAGGACCCAAAGACCTAGCTGGCCTGAAGGGCCCCCAGGGGGCCCCCAAGCAGCCCCTCTCAATTTGGGTCTGGGGGCTTTCGTTGGGCCGGGGACATGGGAGGTACCTGCAAGGTTGCAGTTCACGGCCCGAGAACCACTCTCTGGCCAACATGCCCAACTGCAGCAACAGCTCCCAAAGTGAAGGAGCCAGGACCCAAAGACCTAGCTGGCCTGAAGGGCCCCCAGGGGGCACCCAAGCAGCCCCTCTCCATTTGGGTCTGGGGTCTTTCTTTGGGCCGGGGACCTGGGAGGTACTGCAAGGTTGCAGTTCGCAGCCCGAGAAGCACTCTCCGGTCAACATGCCCAACTGCAGCAACAACTCCCAAACCCAAGGAGCCAGGACCCAAAGACCTAGCTGGCCTGAAGGGCCCCCAGGGGGCCCCCAAGCAGCCCCTCTCAATTTGGATCTGGGGGCTTTCGTTGGGCCTGGGACCTGGGAGGTACCTGCAAGGTTGCAGTTCGCAGCCCGAGAAGCACTCTCCGGCCAACATGCCCAACGTCCACCAACAGCTCCCAAACCGAAGGAGCCAGGACACAAAGACCTAGCTGGCCTGAAGAGTCCCCAGGGGGGATCCCAAACAGCCCCTCTCAATTTGGGTCTGGGGGCTTTAGTTGGGCATGGAACCTGGGAGGTACCTGCAAGGTTGCAGTTCGCAGCCTGAGAAGCACTCTCCGGCCAACATGCCCAACGTCCAGCAACAGCTCCCAAAGCGAAGGAGCCAGGACCCAAAGACCTAGCTGGCCTGAAGGGCCCCCAGGGGGCCCCCAAGCAGCCCCTCTCCATTTGGGTCTGGGGGCTTTCGTTGGGCCGGGAACCTGGGAGCTACCTGCAAGTTTGCAGTTCGCGGCCCGAGAAGCACTCTCCGGCCAACATGCCCAACGTCCAGCAACAGCTCCCAAAGCGAAGGAGCCAGGACCCAAAGACCTAGCTGGCCTGAAGGGCCCCCAGGGGGCCCCCAAGCAGCCCCTCTCCATTTGGGTCTGGGGGCTTTCGTTGGGCCGGGGACCTGGGAGGTACCTGCAAGGTTGCAGTTCGCGGCCCGAGAAGAACTCTCCAGCCAACATGCCCAACTGCAGCAACAGCTCCCAAACCGAAGGAGCCAGGACCCAAAGACCTAGCTGGCCTGAAGGGCCCCCAGGGGTCCCCCAAGCAGCCCCTCTCAATTTGGGTCTGGGGGCTTTCGTTGGGCCTGGGACCTGGGAGGTACCTGCAAGGTTGTAGTTCGCAGCCCGAGAAGCACTCTCCGGCCAACATGCCCAACGTCCACCAACAGCTCCCAAACCGAAGGAGCCAGGACACAAAGACCTAGCTGGCCTGAAGGGTCCCCAGGGGGCCCCCAAACAGCCCCTCTCAATTTGGGTCTGGGGGCTTTAGTTGGGCATAGAACCTGGGAGGTACCTGCAAGGTTGCAGTTCGCAGCCTGAGAAGCACTCTCCGGCCAACATGCCCAACGTCCAGCAACAGCTCCCAAAGCGAAGGAGCCAGGACCCAAAGACCTAGCTGGCCTGAAGGGCCCCCAGGGGGCCCCCAAGCAGCCCCTCTCCATTTGGGTCTGGGGGCTTTCGTTGGGCCTGGGACATGGGAGGTACCTGCAAGTTTGCATTTCGCGGCCCGAGAAGCACTCTCCGGCCAACATGCCCAACGTCCAACAACAGCTCCCAAACCGAAGGAGCCAGGACCCAAAGAAATAGCTGGCCTGGAGGGTCCCCGGGGACCCCCAAACAGCCCCTCTCCATTTGGGTCTGGGGCCTTTCGTTGGGCCGGGAACCTGGGAGCTACCTGCAATGTTGCAGTTCACGGCCCGAGAAGCACTCTCCGGCCAACATACCCAACGTCCAGCAACAGCTCCCAAACCCAAGGAGCCAGGACCCAAAGACCTAGCTGGCCTGAAGGGCCCCCAGGGGTCCCCCAAACAGCCCCTCTCAATTTGGGTCTGGGGGCTTTAGTTGGGCATGGAACCTGGGAGGTACCTGCAAGGTTGCAGTTCGCAGCCTGAGAAGCACTCTCCGGCCAACATGCCCAACTGCAGCAACAGCTCCCAAACCGAAGGAGCCAGGACCCAAAGACCTAGCTGGCCTGAAGAGTCCCCACGGGGCCCCCAAACAGCCCCTCTCCATTTGGGTCTGGGGGCTTTCGTTGGGCCGGGAACCTGGGAGCTACCTGCAAGGTTGCAGTTCACGGCCCGAGAAGCACTCTCCGGCCAACATGCCCAACGTCCAGCAACAGCTCCCAAACCGAAGGAGCCAGGACCCAAAGACCTAGCTGGCCTGAAGGGCCCCCAGGGGGCCCCCAAGCAGCCCCTCTCCATTTGGGTCTGGGGGCTTTCGTTGGGCCGGGAACCTGGGAGCTACCTACAAGGTTGCAGTTCGCGGCCCGAGAAGCACTCTCCGGCCAACATGCACAACTGAAGCAACAGCTCCCAAACCGAAGGAGCCAGGACCCAAAGACCTAGCTGGCCTGAAGGGCCCCCAGGGGGCCCCCAAGCAGCCCCTCTCCATTTGGGTCTGGGGGCTTTCGTTGGGCCGGGGACCTGGGAGGTACCTGCAAGGTTGCAGTTCGCGGCCCGAGAAGCACTCTCCGGCCAACATGCCCAACTGCAGCAACAGCTCCCAAACCGAAGGAGCCAGGACCCAAAGACCTAGCTGGCCTGAAGGGCCCCCAGGGGGCCCCCAAGCAGCCCCTCTCAATTTGGATCTGGGGGCTTTCGTTGGGCCTGTGACCTGGGAGGTACCTGCAAGGTTGCAGTTCGCAGCCCGAGAAGCACTCTCCGGCCAACATGCCCAACGTCCACCAACAGCTCCCAAACCGAAGGAGCCAGGACACAAAGACCTAGCTGGCCTGAAGAGTCCCCAGGGGGCCCCCAAACAGCCCCTCTCAATTTGGGTCTGGGGGCTTTAGTTGGGCATGGAACCTGGGAGGTACCTGCAAGTTTGCAGTTCGCAGCCTGAGAAGCACTCTCCGGCCAACATGCCCAACGTCCAGCAACAGCTCCCAAACCGAAGGAGCCAGGACCCAAAGACCTAGCTGGCCTGAAGGGCCCCCAGGGGGCCCCCAAGCAGCCCCTCTCCATTTGGGTCTGGGGGCTTTCGTTGGGCCGGGAACCTGGGAGATACCTGCAAGGTTGCAGTTCGCGGCCCGAGAAGCACTCTCCGGCCAACATGCCCAACGTCCAGCAACAGCTCCCAAAGCGAAGGAGCCAGGACCCAAAGACCTAGCTGGCCTGAAGGGCCCCCAGAGGGCCCCCAAGCAGCCCCTCTCCATTTGGGTCTGGGGGCTTTCGTTGGGCCGGGGACCTGGGAGGTACCTGCAAGTTTGCAGTTCGCGGCCCGAGAAGCACTCTCCGGCCAACATGCCCAACTGCAGCAACAGCTCCCAAAGCGAAGGAGCCAGGACCCAAAGACCTAGCTGGCCTGAAGGGGTCCCAAGGGGCCCCCAAACAGCCCCTCTCAATTTGGGTCTGGGGGCTTTCGTTGGGCCGGGGACCTGGGAGGTACCTGCAAGTTTGCAGTTCACGTACCGAGAAGCACTCTCCGGCCAACATGCACAACGTCCAGCAACAGCTCCCAAACCGAAGGAGCCAGGACCCAAAGACCTAGCTGGCCTGAAGGGGCCCCAGGGGGCCCCCAAACAGCCCCTCTCCATTTGGGTCTGGGGGCTTTCGTTGGGCCGGGAACCTGGGAGCTACCTGCAAGGTTGCAGTTCGCGGCCCGAGAAGCACTCTCCGGCCAACATGCCCAACGTCCAGCAACAGCTCCCAAACCGAAGGAGCCAGGACCCAAAGACCTAGCTGGCCTGAAGGGCCCCCAGGGGGCCCCCAAACAGCCCCTCTCCATTTCGGTCTGGGGGCTTTCGTTGGGCTGGGAACCTGGGAGGTACCTGCAAGTTTGCAGTTCGCGGCCCGAGAAGCACTCTCCGGCCAACATGCCCAACGTCCAGCAACAGCTCCCAAAGCGAAGGAGCCAGGACCCAAAGACCTAGCTGGCCTGAAGGGCCCCCAGGGGGCCCCCAAGCAGCCCCTCTCCATTTGGGTCTGGGGGCTTTCGTTGGGCCGGGGACCTGGGAGGTACCCGCAAGGTTGCAGTTCGCAGCCCGAGAAGCACTCTCCGGCCAACATGCCCAACGTCCACCAACAGCTCCCAAACCGAAGGAGCCAGGACACAAAGACCTAGCTGGCCTGAAAAGTCCCCAGGGGGCCCCCAAACAGCCCCTCTCAATTTGGGTCTGGGGGCTTTAGTTGGGCATGGAACCTGGGAGGTACCTGCAAGGTTGCAGTTCGCAGCCTGAGAAGCACTCTCCGGCCAACATGCCCAAAGTCCAGCAACAGCTCCCAAACCGAAGGAGCCAGGACCCAAAGACCTAGCTGGCCTGAAGAGTCCCCACGGGGCCCCCAAACAGCCCCTCTCCATTTGGGTCTGGGGCCTTTCGTTGGGCCGGGAACCTGGAAGCTACCTGCAAGGTTGCAGTTCACGGCCCGAGAAGCACTCTCCGGCCAACATGCCCAACGTCCACCAACAGCTCCCAAACCGAAGGAGCCAGGACCCAAAGACCTAGCTGGCCTGAAGGGGCCCCAGGGGGCCCCCAAGCAGCCCCTCTCCATTTGGGTCTGGGGGCTTTCGTTGGGCCGGGAACCTGGGAGCTACCTACAAGGTTGCAGTTCGCGGCCCGAGAAGCACTCTCCGGCCAACATGCCCAACGTCCAGCAACAGCTCCCAAACCGAAGGAGCCAGGACCCAAAGACCTAGCTGGCCTGAAGGGCCCCCAGGGGTCCCCCAAGCAGCCCCTCTCAATTTGGGTCTGGGGGCTTTCGTTGGGCCGGGGACCTGGGAGGTAACTGCAAGTTTACAGTTCACGTACCGAGAAGCACTCTCCGGCCATCATGCCCAACGTCCAGCAACAGCTCCCAAACCGAAGGAGCCAGGACCCAAAGACCTAGCTGGCCTGAAGAGTCCCCACGGGGCCCCCAAACAGCCCCTCTCCATTTGGGTCTGGGGGCTTTCGTTGGGCCGGGAACCTGGGAGCTACCTACAAGGTTGCAGTTCACGGCCCGAGAAGCACTCTCCGGCCAACATGCCCAACGTCCAGCAACAGCTCCCAAACCGAAGGAGCCAGGACCCAAAGACCTAGCTGGCCTGAAGGGCCCCCAGGGGGCCCCCAAGCAGCCCCTCTCCATTTGGGTCTGGGGGCTTTCGTTGGGCCGGGGACCTGGGAGGTACCTGCAAGGTTGCAGTTCGCGGCCCGAGAAGCACTCTCCGGCCAACATGCCCAACTGCAGCAACAGCTCCCAAAGCGAAGGAGCCAGGACCCAAAGACCTAGCTGGCCTGAAGGGCCCCCAGGGGGCCCCCAAGCAGCCCCTCTCAATTTGGATCTGGGGGCTTTCGTTGGGCCTGTGACCTGGGAGGTACCTGCAAGTTTGCAGTTCGCAGCCCGAGAAGCACTCTCCGGCCAACATGCCCAACGTCCACCAACAGCTCCCAAACCGAAGGAGCCAGGACACAAAGACCTAGCTGGCCTGAAGAGTCCCTAGGGGGCCCCCAAACAGCCCCTCTCAATTTGGGTCTGGGGGCTTTAGTTGGGCATGGAACCTGGGAGGTACCTGCAAGGTTGCAGTTCGCAGCCTGAGAAGCACTCTCCGGCCAACATGCCCAACGTCCAGCAACAGCTCCCAAACCGAAGGAGCCAGGACCCAAAGACCTAGCTGGCCTGAAGGGCCCCCAGGGGGCCCCCAAGCAGCCCCTCTCCATTTGGGTCTGGGGGCTTTCGTTGGGCCGGGAACCTGGGAGCTACCTGCAAGGTTGCAGTTCGCGGCCCGAGAAGCACTCTCCGGCCAACATGCCCAACGTCCAGCAACAGCTCCCAAAGCGAAGGAGCCAGGACCCAAAGACCTAGCTGGCCTGAAGGGCCCCCAGGGGGCCCCCAAGCAGCCCCTCTCCATTTGGGTCTGGGGGCTTTCGTTGGGCCGGGAACCTGGGAGGTACCTGCAAGGTTGCAGTTCGCGGCCCGAGAAGCACTCTCCGGCCAACATGCCCAACTGCAGCAACAGCTCCCAAAGCGAAGGAGCCAGGAGCCAAAGACCTAGCTGGCCTGAAGGGGTCCCAAGGGGCCCCCAAACAGCCCCTCTCAATTTGGGTCTGGGGGCTTTCGTTGGGCCGGGGACCTGGGAGGTACCTGCAAGTTTGCAGTTCACATACCGAGAAGCACTCTCCGGCCAACATGCCCAACGTCCAGCAACAGCTCCCAAACCGAAGGAGCCAGGACCCAAAGACCTAGCTGGCCTGAAGGGGCCCCAGGGGGCCCCCAAACAGCCCCTCTCCATTTGGGTCTGGGGGCTTTCGTTGGGCCGGGAACCTGGGAGCTACCTGCAAGGTTGCAGTTCGCGGCCCGAGAAGCACTCTCCGGCCAACATGCCCAACGTCCAGCAACAGCTCCCAAACCGAAGGAGCCAGGACCCAAAGACCTAGCTGGCCTGAAGGGCCCCCAGGGGGCCCCCAAGCAGCCCCTCTCCATTTCGGTCTGGGGGCTTTCGTTGGGCTGGGAACCTGGGAGGTACCTGCAAGTTTGCAGTTCGCGGACCGAGAAGCACTCTCCGGCCAACATGCCCAACGTCCAGCAACAGCTCCCAAAGCGAAGGAGCCAGGACCCAAAGACCTAGCTGGCCTGAAGAGTCCCCACGGGGCCCCCAAACAGCCCCTCTCCATTTGGGTCTGGGGCCTTTCGTTGGGCCGGGAACCTGGAAGCTACCTGCAAGGTTGCAGTTCACGGCCCGAGAAGCACTCTCCGGCCAACATGCCCAACGTCCAGCAACAGCTCCCAAACCGAAGGAGCCAGGACCCAAAGACCTAGCTGGCCTGAAGGGGCCCCAGGGGGCCCCCAAGCAGCCCCTCTCCATTTGGGTCTGGGGGCTTTCGTTGGGCCGGGAACCTGGGAGCTACCTACAAGGTTGCAGTTCGCGGACCGAGAAGCACTCTCCGGCCAACATGCCCAACGTCCAGCAACAGCTCCCAAACCGAAGGAGCCAGGACCCAAAGACCTAGCTGGCCTGAAGGGCCCCCAGGGGTCCCCCAAGCAGCCCCTCTCAATTTGGGTCTGGGGGCTTTCGTTGGGCCGGGGACCTGGGAGGTAACTGCAAGTTTACAGTTCGCGGCCCGAGAAGCACTCTCCGGCCAACATGCCCAACGTCCAGCAACAGCTCCCAAACCGAAGGAGCCAGGACCCAAAGACCTAGCTGGCCTGAAGAGTCCCCACGGGGCCCCCAAACAGCCCCTCTCCATTTGGGTCTGGGGGCTTTCGTTGGGCCGGGAACCTGGGAGCTACCTGCAAGGTTGCAGTTCACGGCCCGAGAAGCACTCTCCGGCCAACATGCCCAACGTCCAGCAACAGCTCCCAAACCGAAGGAGCCAGGACCCAAAGACCTAGCTGGCCTGAAGGGGCCCCAGGGGGCCCCCAAGCAGCCCCTCTCCATTTGGGTCTGGGGGCTTTCGTTGGGCCGGGAACCTGGGAGCTACCTACAAGGTTGCAGTTCGCGGCCCGAGAAGCACTCTCCGGCCAACATGCCCAACTGCAGCAACAGCTCCCAAACCGAAGGAGCCAGGACCCAAAGACCTAGCTGGCCTGAAGGGCCCCCAGGGGGCCCCCAAGCAGCCCCTCTCAATTTGGCTCTGTGGGCTTTCGTTGGGCCTGGGACCTGGGAGGTACCTGCAAGGTTGCAGTTCGCAGCCCGAGAAGCACTCTCCGGCCAACATGCCCAAAGTCCAGCAACAGCTCCCAAACCGAAGGAGCCAGGACCCAAAGAAATAGCTGGCCTCGAGGGTCCCCGGGGGCCCCCAAACAGCCCCTCTCAATTTTGGTATGGGGGCTTTCGTTGGGCCGGGGACCTGGGAGGTACCTGCAAGGTTGCAGTTCGCAGCCTGAGAAGCACTCTCCGGTCAACATGCCCAACGTCCAGCAACAGCTCCCAAACCGAAGGAGCCAGGACCCAAAGACCTAGCTGGCCTGAAGGGCCCCCAGGGGGCCCCCAAGCAGCCCCTCTCAATTTGGCTCTGTGGGCTTTCGTTGGGCCTGGGACATGGGAGGTACCTGCAAGGTTGCAGTTCGCAGCCTGAGAAGCACTCTCCGGTCAACATGCCCAACGTCCAGCAACAGCTCCCAAACCGAAGGAGCCAGGACCCAAAGACCTAGCTGGCCTGGAGGGTCCCCGGGGGCCCCCAAGCAGCCCATCTCCATTTGGGTCTGGGGCCTTTCGTTGGGCCGGGAACCTGGGAGCTACCTGCAAGGTTGCAGTTCACGGCCCGAGAAGCACTCTCCGGCCAACATACCAAACGTCCAGCAACAGCTCCCAAACCGAAGGAGCCAGGACCCAAAGACCTAGCTGGCCTGAAGGGCCCCCAGGGGGCCCCCAAGCAGCCCCTCTCCATTTTGGTCTGGGGGCTTTCGTTGGGCCGGGGACCTGGGAGGTACCTGCAAGGTTGCAGTTCGCGGCCCGAGAAGCACTCTCCGGCCAACATGCCCAACTGCAGCAACAGCTCCCAAACCGAAGGAGCCAGGACCCAAAGACCTAGCTGGCCTGAAGGGCCCCCAGGGGGCCCCCAAACAGCCCCTCTCAATTTGGATCTGGGGGCTTTCGTTGGGCCTGGGACCTCGGAGGTACCTGCAAGGTTGCAGTTCGCAGCCCGAGAAGCACTCTCCGGCCAACATGCCCAACGTCCAGCAACAGCTCCCAAACCGAAGGAGCCAGGACACAAAGACCTAGCTGGCCTGAAGAGTCCCTAGGGGGCCCCCAAACAGCCCCTCTCAATTTGGGTCTGGGGGCTTTAGTTGGGCATGGAACCTGGGAGGTACCTGCAAGGTTGCAGTTCGCAGCCTGAGAAGCACTCTCCGGCCAACATGTCCAACGTCCAGCAACAGCTCCCAAACCGAAGGAGCCAGGACCCAAAGACCTAGCTGGCCTGAAGGGCCCCCAGGGGGCCCCCAAGCAGCCCCTCTCCATTTGGGTCTGGGGGCTTTCGTTGGGCCGGGAACCTGGGAGCTACCTGCAAGGTTGCAGTTCGCGGCCCGAGAAGCACTCTCCGGCCAACATGCTGAACGTCCAGCAACAGCTCCCAAACCGAAGGAGCCAGGACCCAAAGACCTAGCTGGCCTGAAGGGCCCCCAGGGGGCCCCCAAGCAGCCCCTCTCCATTTGGGTCTGGGGGCTTTCGTTGGGCCGGGGACCTGGGAGCAACCTACAAGGTTGCAGTTCGCGGGCCGAGAAGCACTCTCCGGCCAACATGCCCAACTGCAGCAACAGCTCCCAAACCGAAGGAGCCAGGACCCAAAGACCTAGCTGGCCTGAAGGGGTCCCAAGGGGCCCGCAAACAGCCCCTCTCAATTTGGGTCTGGGGGCTTTCGTTGGGCCGGGGACATGGGAGGTACATGCAAGTTTGCAGTTCACGTACCGAGAAGCACTCTCCGGCCAACATGCCCAACGTCCAGCAACAGCTCCCAAACCGAAGGAGCCAGGACCCAAAGACCTAGCTGGCCTGAAGGGGCCCCAGGGGGCCCCCAAACAGCCCCTCTCCATTTGGGTCTGGGGGCTTTCGTTGGGCCGGGAACCTGGGAGCTACCTGCAAGGTTGCAGTTCGCAGCCCGAGAAGCACTCTCCGGCCAACATGCACAACTGCAGCAACAGCTCCCAAACCGAAGGAGCCAGGACCCAAAGACCTAGCTGGCCTGAAGGGCCCCCAGGGGGCCCCCAAGCAGCCCCTCTCAATTTGGATCAGGGGGCTTTCGTTGGGCCTGTGACCTGGGAGGTACCTGCAAGTTTGCAGTTCGCAGCCCGAGAAGCACTCTCCGGCCAACATGCCCAACGTCCACCAACAGCTCCCAAACCGAAGGAGCCAGGACCCAAAGACCTAGCTGGCCTGAAGGGCCCCCAGGGGGCCCCCAAGCAGCCCCTCTCCATTTGGGTCTGGGGGCTTTCTTTGGGCCGGGAACCTGGGAGCTACCTGCAAGGTTGCAGTTCGCGGCCCGAGAAGCACTCTCCGGCCAACATGCCCAACGTCCAGCAACAGCTCCCAAAGCGAAGGAGCCAGGACCCAAAGACCTAGCTGGCCTGAAGGGCCCCCAGGGGGCCCCCAAGCAGCCCCTCTCCATTTGGGTCTGGGGGCTTTCGTTGGGCCGGGGACCTGGGAGGTACCTGCAAGGTTGCAGTTCGCGGCCCGAGAAGCACTCTCCGGCCAACATGCCCAACTGCAGCAACAGCTCCCAAACCGAAGGAGCCAGGACCCAAAGACCTAGCTGGCCTGAAGGGGTCCCAAGGGGCCCCCAAACAGCCCCTCTCAATTTGGGTCTGGGGGCTTTCGTTGGGCCGGGGACCTGGGAGGTACCTGCAAGTTTGCAGTTCACGTACCGAGAAGCACTCTCCGGCCAACATGCCCAACGTCCAGCAACAGCTCCCAAACCGAAGGAGCCAGGACCCAAAGACCTAGCTGGCCTGAAGGGGCCCCAGGGGGCCCCCAAACAGCCCCTCTCCATTTGGGTCTGGGGCCTTTCGTTGGGCCGGGAACCTGGGAGCTACCTGCAAGGTTGCAGTTCGCGGCCCGAGAAGCACTCTCCGGCCAACATGCCCAACTGCAGCAACAGCTCCCAAACCGAAGGAGCCAGGACCCAAAGACCTAGCTGGCCTGAAGAGTCCCCAAGGGGCCCAGAAGCAGCCCCTCTCAATTTGGGTCTGGGGGCTTTCGTTGGGCATGGAACCTGGGAGGTACCTGCAAGGTTACAGTTCGCAGCCTGAGAAGCACTCTCCGGTCAACATGCCCAACGTCCAGCAACAGCTCCCAAACCGAAGGAGCCAGGACCCAAAGACCTAGCTGGCCTGAAGAGTCCCCACAGGGCCCCCAAACAGCCCCTCTCCATTTGGGTCTGGGGGCTTTCGTTGGGCCGGGAACCTGGGAGCTACCTGCAAGGTTGCAGTTCACGGTCCGAGAAGCACTCTCCGGCCAACATACCAAACGTCCAGCAACAGCTCCCAAACCGAAGGAGCCAGGACCCAAAGACCTAGCTGGCCTGAAGGGCCCCCAGGGGGCCCCCAAGCAGCACCTCTCCATTTCAGTCTGGGGGCTTTCGTTGGGCCGGGGACCTGGGAGGTAGCTGCAAGGTTGCAGTTCGCGGCCCGAGAAGCACTCTCCGGCCAACATGCCCAACTGCAGCAACAGCTCCCAAACCAAAGGAGCCAGGACCCAAAGACCTAGCTGGCCTGAAGGACCCCCAGGGGGCACCCAAGCAGCCCTTCTCCATTTGGGTCTGGGGGCTTTCGTTGGGCCGGGAACCTGGGAGCTACCTGCAAGGTTGCAGTTCGCAGCCCGAGAAGCACTCTCCGGCAAACATGCCCAACGTCCAGAAACATCTCCCAAACCGAAGGAGCCAGGACCCAAAGACCTAGCTGGCCTAAAGTGTCCCCAGGGGACCCCCAAACAGCCCCTCTCAATTTGGGTCTGGGGGCTTTCGTTGGGCATGGAACCTGGGAGGTACCTGCAAGGTTGCAGTTCGAGGCCCGAGAAGCACTCTCCGGCCAACATGCCCAACGTCCAACAACAGCTCCCAAACCGAAGGAGCCAGGACCCAAAGACCTAGCTGGCCTGAAGGGCCCCCTGGGGGCCCCCAAACAGCCCCTCTCAATTTGGGTCTGGGGGCTTTCGTTGGGCCAGGGATCTGGGAGGTACCTGAAAGGTTGAAGTTCGCAGCCCGGGAAGCACTCTCCGGTCAACATGCCCAACTGCAGCAACAGCTCCCAAACCGAACGAGCCAGGACACAAAGACCTAGCTGGCCTGAAGAGTCCCCACAGGGCACCCAAACAGCCCCTCTCAATTTGGGTCTGGGGGCTTTCGTTGGGCCGGGGACCTGGCAGGTACCTGCAAGGTTGCAGTTCGCAGCCCGAGAAGCACTCTCCGGTCAACATGCACAACTGCAGCAACAGCTCCCAAACCGAAGGAGCCAGGACCCAAAGACCTAGCTGGCCTGAAGGGCCCCCAGGGGGCCCCCAAGCAGCCCCTCTCCATTTGGGTCTGGGGTCTTTCGTTGGGCCGGGGACCTGGGAGGTACCTGCAAGGTTGCAGTTCGCAGCCCGAGAAGCACTCTCCGGACAACATGCCCAACTGCAGCAACAGCTCCCAAACCGAAGGAGCCAGGACCCAAAGACCTAGCTGGCCTGAAGGGCCCCCAGGGGGCCCCCAAGCAGCCCCTCTCCATTTGGATCTGGGGGCTTTCGTTGGGCCGGGGACCTGGGAGGTACCTGCAAGGTTGCAGTTCGCAGCCCGAGAAGCACTCTCCGGCCAACATGCCCAACGTCCAGCAACAGCTCCCAAACCGAAGGAGCCAGGACCCAAAGACCTAGCTGGCCTGAAGGGCCCCCAGGGGGCCCCCAAGCAGCCCCTCTCCATTTGGATCTGGGGGCTTTCGTTGGGCATGGAACCTGGGAGGTACCTGCAAGGTTACAGTTCGCAGCCTGAGAAGCACTCTCCGGTCAACATGCCCAACGTCCAGCAACAGCTCCCAAACCGAAGGAGCCAGGACCCAAAGACCTAGCTGGCCTGAAGAGTCCCCACAGGGCCCCCAAACAGCCCCTCTCCATTTGGGTCTGGGGGCTTTCGTTGGGCCGGGAACCTGGGAGCTACCTGCAAGGTTGCAGTTCACGGTCCGAGAAGCACTCTCCGGCCAACATACCAAACGTCCAGCAACAGCTCCCAAACCGAAGGAGCCAGGACCCAAAGACCTAGCTGGCCTGAAGGGCCCCCAGGGGGCCCCCAAGCAGCACCTCTCCATTTCAGTCTGGGGGCTTTCGTTGGGCCGGGGACCTGGGAGGTAGCTGCAAGGTTGCAGTTCGCGGCCCGAGAAGCACTCTCCGGCCAACATGCCCAACTGCAGCAACAGCTCCCAAACCAAAGGAGCCAGGACCCAAAGACCTAGCTGGCCTGAAGGACCCCCAGGGGGCACCCAAGCAGCCCTTCTCCATTTGGGTCTGGGGGCTTTCGTTGGGCCGGGAACCTGGGAGCTACCTGCAAGGTTGCAGTTCGCAGCCCGAGAAGCACTCTCCGGCAAACATGCCCAACGTCCAGAAACATCTCCCAAACCGAAGGAGCCAGGACCCAAAGACCTAGCTGGCCTAAAGTGTCCCCAGGGGACCCCCAAACAGCCCCTCTCAATTTGGGTCTGGGGGCTTTCGTTGGGCATGGAACCTGGGAGGTACCTGCAAGGTTGCAGTTCGAGGCCAGAGAAGCACTCTCCGGCCAACATGCCCAACGTCCAACAACAGCTCCCAAACCGAAGGAGCCAGGACCCAAAGACCTAGCTGGCCTGAAGGGCCCCCTGGGGGCCCCCAAACAGCCCCTCTCAATTTGGGTCTGGGGGCTTTCGTTGGGCCAGGGATCTGGGAGGTACCTGAAAGGTTGAAGTTCGCAGCCCGGGAAGCACTCTCCGGTCAACATGCCCAACTGCAGCAACAGCTCCCAAACCGAACGAGCCAGGACACAAAGACCTAGCTGGCCTGAAGAGTCCCCACAGGGCACCCAAACAGCCCCTCTCAATTTGGGTCTGGGGGCTTTCGTTGGGCCGGGGACCTGGCAGGTACCTGCAAGGTTGCAGTTCGCAGCCCGAGAAGCACTCTCCGGTCAACATGCACAACTGCAGCAACAGCTCCCAAACCGAAGGAGCCAGGACCCAAAGACCTAGCTGGCCTGAAGGGCCCCCAGGGGGCCCCCAAGCAGCCCCTCTCCATTTGGGTCTGGGGTCTTTCGTTGGGCCGGGGACCTGGGAGGTACCTGCAAGGTTGCAGTTCGCAGCCCGAGAAGCACTCTCCGGACAACATGCCCAACTGCAGCAACAGCTCCCAAACCGAAGGAGCCAGGACCCAAAGACCTAGCTGGCCTGAAGGGCCCCCAGGGGGCCCCCAAGCAGCCCCTCTCCATTTGGATCTGGGGGCTTTCGTTGGGCCGGGGACCTGGGAGGTACCTGCAAGGTTGCAGTTCGCAGCCCGAGAAGCACTCTCCGGCCAACATGCCCAACGTCCAGCAACAGCTCCCAAACCGAAGGAGCCAGGACCCAAAGACCTAGCTGGCCTGAAGGGCCCCCAGGGGGCCCCCAAGCAGCCCCTCTCCATTTGGATCTGGGGGCTTTCGTTGGGCCGGGGACCTGGGAGGTACCTGCAAGGTTGCAGTTCGCAGCCCGAGAAGCACTCTCCGGCCAACATGCCCAACGTCCAGCAACAGCTCCCAAACCGAAGGAGCCAGGACCCAAAGACCTAGCTGGCCTGAAGGGCCCCCAGGGGGCCCCCAAGCAGCCCCTCTCAATTTGGATCTGGGGGCTTTCGTTGGGCCGGGGACCTGGGAGGTACCTGCAAGGTTGCAGTTCGCAGCCCGAGAAGCACTCTCCGGCCAACATGCCCAACTGCAGCAACAGCTCCCAAACCGAACGAGCCAGGCCCCAAAGAAATAGCTGGCCTCGAGGGTCCCCAGGAGGCCCGAAAGCAGCCCCTCTCAATTTTGGTCTGGGGGCTTTCGTTGGGCCGGGGACCTGGGAGGTGCCTGCAAGGCTGCAGTTCGCGGCCCGAGAAGCACTCTCCGGCCAACATGCCCAACGTCCAGCAACAGCTCCCAAACCGAAGGAGCCAGGACCCAAAGACCTAGCTGGCCTGAAGGGCCCCCTGGGGGCCCCCAAACAGCCCCTCTCAATTTGGGTCTGGGGGCTTTCGTTGGGCCGGGGATCTGGGAGGTACCTGAAAGGTTGAAGTTCGCGGCCCGAGAAGCACTCTCCGGCCAACATGCCCAACTGCAGCAACAGCTCCCAAACCGAAGGAGCCAGGACACAAAGACCTAGCTGGCCTGAAGGGCCCTCAGGGGGCCCCCAGGTAGCCTCTCTAAATTTGGGTCTGGGGGCTTTCGTTGGGCCGGGGACATGGGAGGTATCTGCAAGGTTGCAGTTCACGGCCTGAGAAGCACTCTCCGACGAACATGCCCAACTGCAGCAACAGCTCCCAAACCGAAGGAGCCAGGACCCAAAGACCTAGCTGGCCTGAAGGGGCCCCAGGGGGCCCCCAAGCAGCCCCTCTCCATTTGGGTCTGGGGGCTTTCGTTGGGCCGGGAACCTGGGAGGTACCTGCAAGGTTGCAGTTCGCGGCCCGAGAAGCACTCTCCGGCCAACATGCCCAACTGCAGCAACAGCTCCCAAACCGAAGGAGCCAGGACCCAAAGACCTAGCTGGCCTGAAGGGCCCCCAGGGGGACACCAAGCAGCACCTCTCCATTTGGGTCTGGGGGCTTTCGTTTGGCCGGGGACCTTGGAGTTACATGCAAGGTTGCAGTTCGCAGCACGAGAAGCACTCTCCGGCCAACATGCCCAACTGCAGCAACAGCTCCCAAACCAAAGGAGCCAGGACCCAAAGACCTAGCTGGCCTGAAGGGCCCCCATGGGGCCCCCAAGCAGCCCCTCTCAATTTGGGTCTGGGGGCTTTCGTTGGGCCTGGGACCTGGGAGGTACCTGCAAGGTTGCAGTTCGCAGCCCGAGAAGCACTCTCCGGTCAACATGCCCAACGTCCAGCAACAGCTCCCAAACCGAAGGAGCCAGGACCCAAAGACCTAGCTGGCCTGAAGGGCCCCCAGGGGGCCCCCAAACAGCCCCTCTCCATTTGGGTCTGGGGGCTTTCGTTGGGCATGGAACCTGGGAGGTACCTGCAAGGATGCAGTTCGCGGCCCGAGAAGCACTCTCCGGCCAACATGCCCAAAGTCCAGCAACAGCTCCCAAACCGAAGGAGCCAGGACCCAAAGACCTAGCTGGCCTGAAGGGCCCCCAGGGGGCCCCCAAACAGCCCCTCTCCATTTGGGTCTGGGGGCTTTCGTTGGGCCGGGAACCTGGGAGGTACCTGCAAGGTTGCAGTTCGCGGCCCGAGAAGCACTCTCCGGCCAACATGCCCAACTGCAGCAACAGCTCCCAAACCGAAGGAGCCAGGACACAAAGACCTAGCTGGCCTGAAGGGGCCCCAGGGGGCCCCCAAGCAGCCCCTCTCCATTTGGGTCTGGGGGCTTTCGTTGGGCCGGGAACCTGGGAGGTACCTGCAAGGTTGCAGTTCGCGGCCCGAGAAGCACTCTCCGGCCAACATGCCCAACTGCAGCAACAGCTCCCAAAGCGAAGGAGCCAGGACCCAAAGACCTAGCTGGCCTGAAGGGCCCCCAGGGGGACACCAAGCAGCACCTCTCCATTTGGGTCTGGGGGCTTTCGTTTGGCCGGGGACCTTGGAGTTACATGCAAGGTTGCAGTTCGCAGCCCGAGAAGCACTCTCCGGTCAACATGCCCAACTGCAGCAACAGCTCCCAAACCAAAGGAGCCAGGACCCAAAGACCTAGCTGGCCTGAAGGGCCCCCAGGGGGCCCCCAAGCAGCCCCTCTCCATTTGGGTCTGGGGGCTTTCGTTCGGCCGGGGACCTGGGAGGTACATGCAAGGTTGCAGATCGCAGCCCGAGAAGCACTCTCCAGCCAACATGCACAACTGCAGCAACAGCTCCCAAACCGAAGGAGCCAGGACCCAAAGACCTAGCTGGCCTGAAGGGCCCCCAGGGGGCCCCCAAGCAGCCCCTCTCAATTTGGGTCTGGGGGCTTTCGTTGGGCATAGAACCTGGGAGGTACCTGAAAGGTTGCATTTCGCAGCACGAGAAGCACTCTCCGGCCAACATGCCCAACTGCAGCAACAGCTCCCAAACCGAAGGAGCCAGGCCCCAAAGAAATAGCTGGCCTCGAGGGTCCCCAGGAGGCCCGAAAGCAGCCCCTCTCAATTTTGGTCTGGGGGCTTTCGTTGGGCCGGGTACCTGGGAGGTGCCTGCAAGGTTGCAGTTTGCGGCCCGAGAAGCACTCTCCGGCCAACATGCCCAACTGCAGCAACAGCTCCCAAACCGAAGGAGCCAGGACACAAAGACCTAGCTGGCCTGAAGGGCCCCCAGGGGGCCCCCAAGCAGCCCCTCTCAATTTGGGTCTGGGGGCTTTCTTTGGGCCGGGGACCTGGGAGGTACCTGCAAGGTTGCAGTTCACGGCCTGAGAAGCACTCTCCGACGAACATGCCCAACGTCCAGCAACAGCTCCCAAACCGAAGGAGCCAGGACCCAAAGACCTAGCTGGCCTGAAGGGCCCTCAGGGGACCCCCAGGTAGCCTCTCTCAATTTGGGTCTGGGGGCTTTCGTTGGGCCGGGGACATGGGAGGTACCTGCAAGGTTGCAGTTCGCAGCCCGAGAAGCACTCTCCGGCCAACATGCCCAACGTCCAGCAACAGCTCCCAAACCGAAGGAGCCAGGACCCAAAGACCTAGCTGGCCTGAAGGGCCCCCAGGGGGCCCCCAAGCAGCCCCTCTCAATTTGGGTCTGGGGGCTTTCGTTGGGCCGGGGACCTGGGAGGTACCTGCAAGGTTGCAGTTCACGGCCTGAGAAGCACTCTCCGACGAACATGCCCAACGTCCAGCAACAGCTCCCAAACCGAAGGAGCCAGGACCCAAAGACCTAGCTGGCCTGAAGGGGCCCCAGGGGGCCCCCAAACAGCCCCTCTCCATTTGGGTCTGGGGGCTTTCGTTGGGCCGGGAACCTGGGAGGTACCTGCAAGGTTGCAGTTCGCGGCCCGAGAAGCACTCTCCGGCCAACATGCCCAACTGCAGCAACAGCTCCCAAACCGAAGGAGCCAGGACCCAAAGACCTAGCTGGCCTGAAGGGCCCCCAGGGGGCCCCCAAGCAGCCCCTCTCCATTTGGGTCTGGGGGCTTTCGTTGGGCCGGGGACCTGGGAGTTACATGCAAGTTTGCAGATCGCAGCCCGAGAAGCACTCACCGGCCAACATGCCCAACTGCAGCAACAGCTCCCAAACCGAAGGAGTCAGGACCCAAAGACCTAGCTGGCCTGAAGTGCCCCAAGGGGGCCCCCAAACAGCCCCTCTCAATTTTGGTCTGGGGGCTTTCGTTGGGCCGGGTACCTGGGAGCTACCTGCAATGTTGCAGTTCACGGCCCGAGATCGACTCTCCAGCCAACATGCCCAACGTCCAGCAACAGCTCCCAAACCGAAGGAACCAGGACCCAAAGACCTAGCTGGCCTGAAGGGCCCCCAGGGGGCCCCCAAGCAGCCCCTCTCCATTTGGGTCTGGGGCCTTTCGTTGGGCCGGGAACCTCGGAGCTACCTGCAAGGTTGCAGTTCGCATCCTGAGAAGCACTCTCCGGCCAACATGCCCAAAGTCCAGCAACAGCTCCCAAACCGAAGGAGCCAGGACCCAAAGACCTAGCTGGCCTGAAGGGCCCCCAGGGGGCCCCCAAACAGCCCCTCTCCATTTGGGTCTGGGGGCTTTCGTTGGGCCGGGAACCTGGGAGGTACCTGCAAGGTTGCAGTTCGCGGCCCGAGAAGCACTCTCCGGCCAACATGCCCAACTGCAGCAACAGCTCCCAAACCGAAGGAGCCAGGACACAAAGACCTAGCTGGCCTGAAGGGGCCCCAGGGGGCCCCCAAGCAGCCCCTCTCCATTTGGGTCTGGGGGCTTTCGTTGGGCCGGGAACCTGGGAGCTACCTGCAAGGTTGCAGTTCGCGGCCCGAGAAGCACTCTCCGGCCAACATGCCCAACTGCAGCAACAGCTCCCAAAGCGAAGGAGCCAGGACCCAAAGACCTAGCTGGCCTGAAGGGCCCCCAGGGGGACACCAAGCAGCACCTCTCCATTTGGGTCTGGGGGCTTTCGTTTGGCCGGGGACCTTGGAGTTACATGCAAGGTTGCAGTTCGCAGCCCGAGAAGCACTCTCCGGTCAACATGCCCAACTGCAGCAACAGCTCCCAAACCAAAGGAGCCAGGACCCAAAGACCTAGCTGGCCTGAAGGGCCCCCAGGGGGCCCCCAAGCAGCCCCTCTCCATTTGGGTCTGGGGGCTTTCGTTCGGCCGGGGACCTGGGAGGTACATGCAAGGTTGCAGATCGCAGCCCGAGAAGCACTCTCCAGCCAACATGCACAACTGCAGCAACAGCTCCCAAACCGAAGGAGCCAGGACCCAAAGACCTAGCTGGCCTGAAGGGCCCCCAGGGGGCCCCCAAGCAGCCCCTCTCAATTTGGGTCTGGGGGCTTTCGTTGGGCATAGAACCTGGGAGGTACCTGAAAGGTTGCATTTCGCAGCACGAGAAGCACTCTCCGGCCAACATGCCCAACTGCAGCAACAGCTCCCAAACCGAAGGAGCCAGGCCCCAAAGAAATAGCTGGCCTCGAGGGTCCCCAGGAGGCCCGAAAGCAGCCCCTCTCAATTTTGGTCTGGGGGCTTTCGTTGGGCCGGGTACCTGGGAGGTGCCTGCAAGGTTGCAGTTTGCGGCCCGAGAAGCACTCTCCGGCCAACATGCCCAACTGCAGCAACAGCTCCCAAACCGAAGGAGCCAGGACACAAAGACCTAGCTGGCCTGAAGGGCCCCCAGGGGGCCCCCAAGCAGCCCCTCTCAATTTGGGTCTGGGGGCTTTCTTTGGGCCGGGGACCTGGGAGGTACCTGCAAGGTTGCAGTTCACGGCCTGAGAAGCACTCTCCGACGAACATGCCCAACGTCCAGCAACAGCTCCCAAACCGAAGGAGCCAGGACCCAAAGACCTAGCTGGCCTGAAGGGCCCTCAGGGGACCCCCAGGTAGCCTCTCTCAATTTGGGTCTGGGGGCTTTCGTTGGGCCGGGGACATGGGAGGTACCTGCAAGGTTGCAGTTCGCAGCCCGAGAAGCACTCTCCGGCCAACATGCCCAACGTCCAGCAACAGCTCCCAAACCGAAGGAGCCAGGACCCAAAGACCTAGCTGGCCTGAAGGGCCCCCAGGGGGCCCCCAAGCAGCCCCTCTCAATTTGGGTCTGGGGGCTTTCGTTGGGCCGGGGACCTGGGAGGTACCTGCAAGGTTGCAGTTCACGGCCTGAGAAGCACTCTCCGACGAACATGCCCAACGTCCAGCAACAGCTCCCAAACCGAAGGAGCCAGGACCCAAAGACCTAGCTGGCCTGAAGGGGCCCCAGGGGGCCCCCAAACAGCCCCTCTCCATTTGGGTCTGGGGGCTTTCGTTGGGCCGGGAACCTGGGAGGTACCTGCAAGGTTGCAGTTCGCGGCCCGAGAAGCACTCTCCGGCCAACATGCCCAACTGCAGCAACAGCTCCCAAACCGAAGGAGCCAGGACCCAAAGACCTAGCTGGCCTGAAGGGCCCCCAGGGGGCCCCCAAGCAGCCCCTCTCCATTTGGGTCTGGGGGCTTTCGTTGGGCCGGGGACCTGGGAGTTACATGCAAGTTTGCAGATCGCAGCCCGAGAAGCACTCACCGGCCAACATGCCCAACTGCAGCAACAGCTCCCAAACCGAAGGAGTCAGGACCCAAAGACCTAGCTGGCCTGAAGTGCCCCAAGGGGGCCCCCAAACAGCCCCTCTCCATTTGGGTCTGGGGGCTTTCGTTGGGCCGGGAACCTGGGAGCTACCTGCAATGTTGCAGTTCACGGCCCGAGATCGACTCTCCAGCCAACATGCCCAACGTCCAGCAACAGCTCCCAAACCGAAGGAACCAGGACCCAAAGACCTAGCTGGCCTGAAGGGCCCCCAGGGGGCCCCCAAACAGCCCCTCTCCATTTGGGTCTGGGGCCTTTCGTTGGGCCGGGAACCTCGGAGCTACCTGCAAGGTTGCAGTTCGCATCCTGAGAAGCACTCTCCGGTCAACATGCCCAACGTCCAACAACAGCTCCCAAACCGAAGGAGCCAGGACCCAAAGACCTAGCTGGCCTGAAGGGCCCCCTGGGGGCCCCCAAACAGCCCCTCTCAATTTGGGTCTGGGGGCTTTCATTGGGCCGGGGATCTGGGAGGTACCTGCAAGGTTGAAGTTCGCAGCCCGAGAAGCACTCTCCGGCCAATATGCCCAACTGCAGCAACAGCTCCCAAACCGAAGGAGCCAGGACCCAAAGACCTAGCTGGCCTGAAGGGCCCCCAGGGGGCCCCCAGGTAGCCCCTCTCCATTTGGGTCTGGGGGCTTTCGTTGGGCCGGGGACATGGGAGGTACCTGCAAGGTTGCAGTTCACGGCCCAAGAAGCACTCTCCGGCCAACATGCCCAACGTCCAGCAACAGCTCCCAAACCGAAGGAGCCAGGACCCAAAGACCTAGCTGGCCTGAAGGGGCCCCAGGGGGCCCCCAAGCAGCCCCTCTCCATTTGGGTCTGTGGGCTTTCGTTGGGCCGGGGACCTGGGAGGTACCTGCAAGGTTGCAGTTCGCAGCCCGAGAAGCACTCTCCGGTCAACATGCCCAACTGCAGCAACAGCTCCCAAACCGAAGGAGCCAGGACCCAAAGACCTAGCTGGCCTGAAGGGGCCCCAGGGGGCCCCCAAGCAGCCCCTCTCAATTTGGGTCTGGGGGCTTTCGTTGGGCCTGGGACCTGGGAGGTACCTGCAAGTTTGCAGTTCGCAGCCCGTGAAGCACTCTCCGGCCAACATGCCCAACGTCCAGCAACAGCTCCCAAACCGAAGGAGCCAGGACCCAAAGACCTAGCTGGCCTGAAAAGTCCCCAGGGGGCCCGCAAACAGCCCCTCTCAATTTGGGTCTGGGGGCTTTAGTTGGGCATGGAACCTGGGAGGTATCTGCAAGGTTGCAGTTCGCAGCCTGAGAAGCACTCTCCTGCCAACATGCCCAACGTCCAGCAACAGCTCCCAAACTGAAGGAGCCAGGACCCAAAGACCTAGCTGGCCTGAAGGGCCCCCAGGGGGCCCCCAAGCAGCCCCTCTCCATGTGGGTCTGGGGGCTTTCGTTGGGCCGGGAACCTGGGAGCTACCTGCAAGGTTGCAGTTCGCGGCCCGAGAAGCACTCTCCGGCCAACATGCCCAACTGCAGCAACAGCTCCCAAACCGAAGGAGCCAGGACCCAAAGACCTAGCTGGCCTGAAGGGGCCCCAGGGGGCCCCCAAACAGCCCCTCTCCATTTGGGTCTGGAGGCTTTCGTTGGGCCGGGAACCTGGGAGGTACCTGCAAGGTTGCAGTTCGCGGCCCGAGAACCACTCTCCGGGAAACATGCCAAACGTCCAGCAACAGCTCCCAAACCGAAGGAGCCAGGACCCAAAGACCTAGCTGGCCTGAAGGGGCCCCAGGGGGCCCCCAAGCAGCCCCTCTCCATTTGGGTCTGGGGGCTTTCGTTGGGCCGGGATCCTGGGAGGTACCTGCAAGGTTGCAGTTCGCAGCCCGAGAAGCACTCACCGGCCAACATGCCCAACTGCAGCAACAGCTCCCAAACCGAAGGAGTCAGGACCCAAAGACCTAGCTGGCCTGAAGGGCCCCAAGGGGGCCCCCAAACAGCCCCTCTCCATTTGGGTCTGGGGGCTTTCGTTGGGCCGGGAACCTGGGAGCTACCTGCAATGTTGCAGTTCACGGCCCGAGAGCGACTCTCCAGCCAACATGCCCAACGTCCAGCAACAGCTCCCAAACCGAAGGAACCAGGACCCAAAGACCTATCTGGCCTGAAGGGGCCCCAGGGGGCCCCCAAGCAGCCCCTCTCCATTTGGGTCTGGGGGCTTTCGTTGGGCCGGGAACCTCGGAGCTACCTGCAAGGTTGCAGTTCGAGGCCCGAGAAGCACTCTCCGGCCAACATGCCCAACGTCCAACAACAGCTCCCAAACCGAAGGAGCCAGGACCCAAAGACCTAGCTGGCCTGAAGGGCCCCCTGGGGGCCCCCAAACAGCCCCTCTCAATTTGGGTCTGGGGGCTTTCGTTGGGCCGGGGATCTGGGAGGTACCTGCAAGGTTGAAGTTCGCAGCCCGAGAAGCACTCTCCGGCCAATATGCCCAACTGCAGCAACAGCTCCCAAACCGAAGGAGCCAGGACACAAAGACCTAGCTGGCCTGAAGGGGCCCCAGGGGGCCCCCAAGCATCCCCTCTCAATTTGTGTCTGGGGGCTTTCGTTGGGCCTGGGACCTGGGAGGTACCTGCAAGGTTGCAGTTCGCAGCCCGAGAAGCACTCTCCGGTCAACATGCCCAACGTCCAGCAACAGCTCCCAAACCGAAGGAGCCAGGACCCAAAGACCTAGCTGGCCTGAAGGGCCCCCAGGGGGCCCCCAGGTAGCCCCTCTCCATTTGGGTCTGGGGGCTTTCGTTGGGCCGGGGACATGGGAGGTACCTGCAAGGTTGCAGTTCACGGCCCAAGAACCACTCTCCGGCCAACATGCCCAACTGCAGCAACAGCTCCCAAACCGAAGGAGCCAGGACCCAAAGACCTAGCTGGCCTGAAGGGGCCCCAGGGGGCCCCCAAACAGCCCCTCTCCATTTGGGTCTGGGGGCTTTCGTTGGGCCGGGAACCTGGGAGCTACCTGCAAGTTTGCAGTTCGCGGCCCGAGAACCACTCTCCGGCCAACATGCCCAACTGCAGCAACAGCTCCCAAACCGAAGGAGCCAGGACCCGAAGAAATAGCTGGCCTGGAGGGTCCCCAGGGGGCCCGCAAGCAGCCCCTCTCAATTTTAGTCTAGGGGCTTTCGTTGGGCCGGGGACCTGGGAGGTGCCTGCAAGTTTGCAGTTCGCGGCCCGAGAAGCACTCTCCGGCCAACATGCCCAACGTCCAGCAACAGCTCCCAAACCCAAGGAGCCAGGACCCAAAGACCTAGCTGGCCTGAAGGGCCCCCAGGGGGCCCCCAAGCAGCCCCTCTCCATTTGGGTCTGGGGGCTTTCGTTGGGCCTGGGACCTGGGAGGTACCTGCAAGGTTGCATTTCGCAGCCTGAGAAGCACTCTCCGGCCAACATGCCCAACGTCCAGCAACAGCTCCCAAACCGAAGGAGCCAGGACCCAAAGACCTAGCTGGCCTGAAGGGCCCCCAGGGGGCCCCCAAGCAGCCCCTCTCCATTTGGGTCTGGGGGCTTTCGTTGGCCGGGAACCTGGGAGCTACCTGCAAGGCTGCAGTTCACGGCCCGAGAACGACTCTCCGGCCAACATGCCCAACGTCCAGCAACAGCTCCCAAACCGAAGGAGCCAGGACCCAAAGACCTAGCTGGCCTGAAGGGGCCCCAGGGGGCCCCCAAGCAGCCCCTCTCAATTTGGGTCTGGGGGCTTTCGTTGGGCCTGGGACCTGAGAGGTACCTGCAAGGTTGCAGTTCGCAGCACGAGAAGCACTCTCCGGCCAACATGCCCAACGTCCAGCAACAGCTCCCAAACCGAAGGAGCCAGGACCCAAAGACCTAGCTGGCCTGAAGGGCCCCCAGGGGGCCCCCAAGCAGCCCCTCTCCATTTGGGTCTGGGGGCTTTCGTTGGGCCGGGAACCTGGGAGCTACCTGCAAGGTTGCAGTTCACGGCCCGAGAACGACTCTCCGGCCAACATGCCCAACGTCCAGCAACAGCTCCCAAACCGAAGGAGCCAGGACCCAAAGACCTAGCTGGCCTGAGGGGGCCCCAGGGGGCCCCCAAGCAGCCCCTCTCAATTTGGGTCTGGGGGCTTTCGTTGGGCCGGGAACCTGGTAGCTACCTGCAAGGTTGCAGTTCGAGGCCCGAGAAGCACTCTCCGGCCAACATGCCCAACGTCCAACAACAGCTCCCAAACCGAAGGAGCCAGGACCCAAAGACCTAGCTGGCATGAAGGGCCCCCAGGGGGCCCCCAAACAGACCCTCTCCATTTGGGTCTGGGGGCTTTCGTTGGGCCGGGGACCTGGGAGGTACCTGCAAGTTTGCAGTTCGCATCCTGAGAAGCACTCTCCGGTCAACATGCCCAACGTCCAGCAACAGCTCCCAAACCGAAGGAGCCAGGACCCAAAGACCTAGCTGGCCTGAAGGGCCCCCAGGGGGCCCCCAAGCAGCCCCTCTCCATTTGGGTCTGGGGGCTTTCGTTGGGCCGGGAACCTGGGAGCTTCCTGCAAGGTTGCAGTTCGCGGCCCGAGAAGCACTCTCCGGCCAACATGCCCAACTGCAGCAACAGCTCCCAAACCGAAGGAGCCAGGACCCAAAGACCTAGCTGGCCTGAAGGGCCCCCAGGGGGCCCCCAAGCAGCCCCTCTCCATTTGGGTCTGGGGGCTTTCGTTGGGCCGGGGACCTGGGAGGTACATGCAAGGTTGCAGTTCGCAGCCCGAGAAGCACTCTCCGGCCAACATGCCCAACTGCAGCAACAGCTCCCAAACCGAAGGAGCCAGGACCCAAAGACCTAGCTGGCCTGAAGGGCCCCCAGGGGGCCCCCAAGCAGCCCCTCTCAATTTGGGTCTGGGGGCTTTCGTTGGGCCGGGGACATGGGAGGTACCTGCAAGGTTGCAGTTCGCAGCCCGAGAAGCACTCTCCAGTCAACATGCCCAACGTCCAGCAACAGCTCCCAAACCGAAGGAGCCAGGACCCAAAGACCTAGCTGGCCTGAAGGGCCCCCAGGGGGCCCCCAAACAGCCCCTCTCCATTTGGGTCTGGGGGCTTTCGTTGGGCATGGAACCTGGGAGGTACCTGCAAGGTTGCAGTTCGCGGCCCGAGAAGCACTCTCCGGCCAACATGCCCAACGTCCAGCAACAGCTCCCAAACCGAAGGAGCCAGTACCCAAAGACCTAGCTGGCCTGAAGGGCCCCCAGGGGGCCCCCAAACAGCCCCTCTCCATTTGGGTCTGGGGGCTTTCGTTGGGCCGGGTATCTGGGAGCTACCTGCAAGGTTGCAGTTCGCAGCCCGAGAAGCACTCTCCGGCCAACATGCCCAACGTCCAGCAACAGCTCCCAAACCGAAGGAGCCAGGACCCAAAGACCTAGCTGGCCTGAAGGGCCCCCAGGGGGCCCCCAAACAGCCCCTCTCCATTTGGGTCTGGGGGCTTTCGTTGGCCGGGAACCTGGGAGCTACCTGCAAGGCTGCAGTTCACGGCCCGAGAACGACTCTCCGGCCAACATGCCCAACGTCCAGCAACAGCTCCCAAACCCAAGGAGCCAGGACCCAAAGACCTAGCTGGCCTGAAGGGCCCCCAGGGGGCCCCCAAACAGCCCCTCTCAATTTGGGTCTGGGGGCTTTCGTTGGGCCTGGGACATGGGAGGTACCTGCAAGGTTGCAGTTCGCGGCCCGAGAAGCACTCTCCTGCCAACATGCCCAACTGCAGCAACAGCTCCCAAACCGAAGGAGCCAGGACCCAAAGACCTAGCTGGCCTGAAGGGCCCCCAGGGGGCCCCCAAGCAGCCCCTCTCCATTTGGGTCTGGGGGCTTTCGTTGGGCCGGGGACCTGGGAGCTACCTGCAAGGTTGCAGTTCGCAGCCCGAGAAGCACTCTCCGGTCAACATGCCCAACTGCAGCAACAGCTCCCAAACCGAAGGAGCCAGGACCCAAAGACCTAGCTGGCCTGAAGGGGCCCCAGGGGGCCCCCAAGCAGCCCCTCTCCATTTGGGTCTGGGGGCTTTCGTTGGGCCTGGGACCAGGGAGGTACCTGCAAGGTTGCAGTTCGCAGCCCGAGAAGCACTCTCCGGTCAACATGCCCAACGTCCAGCAACAGCTCCCAAACCGAAGGAGCCAGGACCCAAAGACCTAGCTGGCCTGAAGTGTCCCTAAGGGGCCCCCAAGAAGCACCTCTCTATTTGGGTCTGGGGGCTTTCGTTGGGTATGGAACCTGGGAGGTACCTGCAAGGTTACAGTTCGCAGCCTGAGAAGCACTCTCCGGCCAACATGCCCAACTGCAGCAACAGCTCCCAAACCCAAGGAGCCAGGACCCAAAGACCTAGCTGGCCTGAAGGGGCCCCCAGGGGGCCCCCAAACAGCCCCTCTCCATTTGGGTCTGGAGGCTTTCGTTGGGCCGGGAACCTGGGAGGTACCTGCAAGGTTGCAGTTCGCGGCCCGAGAACCACTCTCCGGGAAACATGCCAAACGTCCAGCAACAGCTCCCAAACCGAAGGAGCCAGGACCCAAAGACCTAGCTGGCCTGAAGGGGCCCCAGGGGGCCCCCAAGCAGCCCCTCTCCATTTGGGTCTGGGGGCTTTCGTTGGGCCGGGAACCTGGGAGGTACCTGCAAGGTTGCAGTTCGCAGCCCGAGAAGCACTCACCGGCCAACATGCCCAACTGCAGCAACAGCTCCCAAACCGAAGGAGCCAGGACCCAAAGACCTAGCTGGCCTGAAGGGCCCCCAGGGGGCCCCCAAGCAGCCCCTCTCAATTTGGGTCTGGGGGCTTTCGTTGGGCCGGGGATCTGGGAGGTACCTGCAAGGTTGCAGTTCGCGGCCCGAGAAGCACTCTCCGGCCAACATGCCCAACTGCAGCAACAGCTCCCAAACCGAAGGAGTCAGGACCCAAAGACCTAGCTGGCCTGAAGGGCCCCAAGGGGGCCCCCAAGCAGCCCCTCTTCATTTGGGTCTGGGGGCTTTCGTTGGGCCGGGAACCTGGGAGCTACCTGCAATGTTGCAGTTCACGGCCCGAGAGCGACTCTCCAGCCAACATGCCCAACGTCCAGCAACAGCTCCCAAACCGAAGGAACCAGGACCCAAAGACCTAGCTGGCCTGAAGGGCCCCCAGGGGGCCCCCAAGCAGCCCCTCTCCATTTGGGTCTGGGGGCTTTCGTTGGGCCGGGGATCTGGGAGGTACCTGCAAGGTTGAAGTTCGCAGCCCGAGAAGCACTCTCCGGCCAATATGCCCAACTGCAGCAACAGCTCCCAAACCGAAGGAGCCAGGACACAAAGACCTAGCTGGCCTGAAGGGGCCCCAGGGGGCCCCCAAGCAGCCCCTCTCAATTTGTGTCTGGGGGCTTTCGTTGGGCCTGGGACCTGGGAGGTACCTGCAAGGTTGCAGTTCGCAGCCCGAGAAGCACTCTCCGGCCAACATGCCCAACGTCCAGCAACAGTTCCCAAACCGAAGGAGCCAGGACCCAAAGACCTAGCTGGCCTGAAGGGCCCCCAGGGGGCCCCCAGGTAGCCCCTCTCCATTTGGGTCTGGGGGCTTTCGTTGGGCCGGGGACATGGGAGGTACCTGCAAGGTTGCAGTTCGCAGCCCGAGAAGCACTCTCCGGCCAACATGCCCAACGTCCAGCAACAGCTCCCAAACCGAAGGAGCCAGGACCCAAAGACCTAGCTGGCCTGAAGGGCCCCCAGGGGGCCCCCAAGCAGCCCCTCTCAATTTGGGTCTGGGGGCTTTCGTTGGGCATGGAACCTGGGAGGTACCTGCAAGGTTACAGTTCGCGGCCCGAGAAGCACTCTCCGGCCAACATGCCCAACTGCAGCAACAGCTCCCAAACCGAAGGAGCCAGGACCCGAAGAAATAGCTGGCCTGGAGGGTCCCCAGGGGACCCGCAAGCAGCCCCTCTCAATTTTGGTCTGGGGGCTTTCGTTGGGCCGGGGACCTGGGAGGTGCCTGCAAGTTTGCAGTTCGCGGCCCGAGAAGCACTCTCCGGCCAACATGCCCAACGTCCAGCAACAGCTCCCAAACCCAAGGAGCCAGGACCCAAAGACCTAGCTGGCCTGAAGGGCCCCCAGGATGCCCCCAAGCAGCCCCTCTCCATTTGGGTCTGGGGGCTTTCGTTGGGCCTGGGACCTGGGAGGTACCTGCAAGGTTGCATTTCGCAGCCTGAGAAGCACTCTCCGGCCAACATGCCCAACGTCCAGCAACAGCTCCCAAACCGAAGGAGCCAGGACCCAAAGACCTAGCTGGCCTGAAGGGCCCCCAGGGGGCCCCCAAACAGCCCCTCTCCATTTGGGTCTGGGGGCTTTCGTTGGGCCGGGTATCTGGGAGCTACCTGCAAGGTTGCAGTTCGCAGCCCGAGAAGCACTCTCCGGCCAACATGCCCAACGTCCAGCAACAGCTCCCAAACCGAAGGAGCCAGGACCCAAAGACCTAGCTGGCCTGAAGGGCCCCCAGGGGGCCCCCAAACAGCCCCTCTCAATTTGGGTCTGGGGGCTTTCGTTGGGCCGGGGATCTGGGAGGTACCTGAAAGTTTGAAGTTCGCAGCCCGAGAAGCACTCTCCGGTCAACATGCACAACTGCAGCAACAGCTCCCAAACCGAAGGAGCCAGGCCCCAAAGAAATAGATGGCCTCGAGGGTCCCCAGGAGGCCCGAAAGCAGCCCCTCTCAATTTTGGTCTGGGGGGTTTCGTTGGGCCGGGGACCTGGGAGGTGCCTGCAAGGTTGCAGTTCGCGGCCCGAGAAGCACTCTCCGGCCAACATGCCCAACGTCCAGCAACAGCTCCCAAACCGAAGGAGCCAGGACCCAAAGACCTAGCTGTCATGAAGGGTCCCCAGGGGGCCCGCAAACAGCCCCTCTCAATTTGGGTCTGGGGGCTTTCGTTGGGCATGGAACCTGGGAGTTACCTGCAAGGTTGCAGTTCGCGGCCCGAGAAGCACTCTCCGGCCAACATGCCCAACTGCAGCAACAGCTCCCAAAGCGAAGGAGCCAGGACCCAAAGACCTAGCTGGCCTGAAGGGCCCCCAGGGGGCCCCCAAGCAGCCCCTCTCCATTTGGGTCTGGGGGCTTTCGTTGGGCCGGGGACCTGGGAGCTACCTGCAAGGTTGCAGTTCGCAGCCCGAGAAGCACTCTCCGGTCAACATGCACAACTGCAGCAACAGCTCCCAAACCGAAGGAGCCAGGACCCAAAGACCTAGCTGGCCTGAAGGGCCCCCAGGGGGCCCCCAAGCAGCCCCTCTCCATTTGGGTCTGGGGGCTTTCGTTGGGCCGGGGACCTGGGAGGTACCTGCAAGGTTGCAGTTCACGGCCCGAGAACGACTCTCCGGCCAACATGCCCAACGTCCAGCAACAGCTCCCAAACCGAAGGAGCCAGGACCCAAAGACCTAGCTGGCCTGAAGGGCCCCCAGGGGTCCCCCAAGCAGCCCCTCTCCATTTGGGTCTGCGGGCTTTCGTTGGGCCGGGGACCTGAGAGCTACCTGCAAGGTTGCAGTTCGCGGCCCGAGAAGCACTCTCCGGCCAACATGCCCAACGTCCAGCAACAGCTCCCAAACCGAAGGAGCCAGGACCCAAAGACCTAGCTGGCCTGAAGGGCCCCCAGGGGGCCCCCAAGCAGCCCCTCTCCATTTGGGTCTGGGGCCTTTCGTTGGGCATGGAACCTGGGAGGTACCTGCAAGGTTACAGTTCGCGGCCCGAGAAGCACTCTCCGGCCAACATGCCCAACTACAGCAACAGCTCCCAAACCGAAGGAGCCAGGACCCGAAGAAATAGCTGGCCTGGAGGGTCCCCAGGGGACCCGCAAGCAGCCCCTCTCAATTTTAGTCTAGGGGCTTTCGTTGGGCCGGGAACCTGGGAAGTGCCTGTAAGGTTACAGTTCGCGGCCCGAGAAGCACTCTCCGGCCAACATGCCCAACTGCAGCAACAGCTCCCAAACCGAAGGTGCCAGGCCCCAAAAAAATAGCTGGCCTCGAGTGTCCCCAGGAGGCCCGCAAGCAGCCCCTCTCAATTTTGGTCTGGGGGCTTTCGTTGGGCCGGGGACCTGGGAGGTGCCTGCAAGTTTGCAGTTCGCGGCCCGAGAAGCACTCTCCGGCCAACATGCCCAACGTCCAGCAACAGCTCCCAAACCGAAGGAGCCAGGACACAAAGACCTAGCTGGCCTGAAGGGGCCCCAGGGGGCCCCCAAGCAGCCCCTCTCAATTTGTGTCTGGGGGCTTTCGTTGGGCCTGGGACCTGGGAGGTACCTGCAAGGTTGCAGTTCGCAGCCCGAGAAGCACTCTCCGGCCAACATGCCCAACGTCCAGCAACAGTTCCCAAACCGAAGGAGCCAGGACCCAAAGACCTAGCTGGCCTGAAGGGCCCCCAGGGGGCCCCCAGGTAGCCCCTCTCCATTTGGGTCTGGGGGCTTTCGTTGGGCCGGGGACATGGGAGGTACCTGCAAGGTTGCAGTTCGCAGCCCGAGAAGCACTCTCCGGCCAACATGCCCAACGTCCAGCAACAGCTCCCAAACCGAAGGAGCCAGGACCCAAAGACCTAGCTGGCCTGAAGGGCCCCCAGGGGGCCCCCAAGCAGCCCCTCTCAATTTGGGTCTGGGGGCTTTCGTTGGGCATGGAACCTGGGAGGTACCTGCAAGGTTACAGTTCGCGGCCCGAGAAGCACTCTCCGGCCAACATGCCCAACTGCAGCAACAGCTCCCAAACCGAAGGAGCCAGGACCCGAAGAAATAGCTGGCCTGGAGGGTCCCCAGGGGACCCGCAAGCAGCCCCTCTCAATTTTAGTCTAGGGGCTTTCGTTGGGCCGGGAACCTGGGAAGTGCCTGTAAGGTTACAGTTCGCGGCCCGAGAAGCACTCTCCGGCCAACATGCCCAACTGCAGCAACAGCTCCCAAACCGAAGGTGCCAGGCCCCAAAAAAATAGCTGGCCTCGAGTGTCCCCAGGAGGCCCGCAAGCAGCCCCTCTCAATTTTGGTCTGGGGGCTTTCGTTGGGCCGGGGACCTGGGAGGTGCCTGCAAGTTTGCAGTTCGCGGCCCGAGAAGCACTCTCCGGCCAACATGCCCAACGTCCAGCAACAGCTCCCAAACCCAAGGAGCCAGGACCCAAAGACCTAGCTGGCCTGAAGGGCCCCCAGGATGCCCCCAAGCAGCCCCTCTCCATTTGGGTCTGGGGGCTTTCGTTGGGCCTGGGACCTGGGAGGTACCTGCAAGGTTGCATTTCGCAGCCTGAGAAGCACTCTCCGGCCAACATGCCCAACGTCCAGCAACAGCTCCCAAACCGAAGGAGCCAGGACCCAAAGACCTAGCTGGCCTGAAGGGCCCCCAGGGGGCCCCCAAGCAGCCCCTCTCCATTTGGGTCTGGGGGCTTTCGTTGGCCGGGAACCTGGGAGGTAGTTGCAAGGCTGCAGTTCACGGCCCGAGAACGACTCTCCGGCCAACATGCCCAACGTCCAGCAACAGCTCCCAAACCGAAGGAGCCAGGACCCAAAGACCTAGCTGGCCTGAAGGGGCCCCAGGGGGCCCCCAAGCAGCCCCTCTCAATTTGGGTCTGGGGGCTTTCGTTGGGCCTGGGACCTGGGAGGTACCTGCAAGGTTGCAGTTCGCAGCCCGAGAAGCACTCTCCGGCCAACATGCCCAACGTCCAGCAACAGCTCCCAAACCGAAGGAGCCAGGACCCAAAGACCTAGCTGGCCTGAAGGGCCCCCTGGGGGCCCCCAAGCAGCCCCTCTCCATTTGGGTCTGGGGGCTTTCGTTGGCCGGGAACCTGGGAGCTACCTGCAAGGTTGCAGTTCACGGCCCGAGAACGACTCTCCGGCCAACATGCCCAACGTCCAGCAACAGCTCCCAAACCGAAGGAGCCAGGACCCAAAGACCTAGCTGGCCTGAAGGGGCCCCAGGGGGCCCCCAAGCAGCCCCTCTCAATTTGGGTCTGGGGGCTTTCGTTGGGCCTGGGACCTGGGAGCTACCTGCAAGGTTGCAGTTCGAGGCCCGAGAAGCACTCTCCGGCCAACATGCCCAACGTCCAACAACAGCTCCCAAACCGAAGGAGCCAGGACCCAAAGACCTAGCTGGCATGAAGGGCCCCCAGGGGGCCCCCAAACAGACCCTCTCCATTTGGGTCTGGGGGCTTTCGTTGGGCCGGGGACCTGGGAGGTACCTGCAAGGTTGCAGTTCGCATCCTGAGAAGCACTCTCCGGTCAACATGCCCAACGTCCAGCAACAGCTCCCAAACCGAAGGAGCCAGGACCCAAAGACCTAGCTGGCCTGAAGGGCCCCCAGGGGGCCCCCAAGCAGCCCCTCTCCATTTGGGTCTGGGGGCTTTCGTTGGGCCGGGAACCTGGGAGATTCCTGCAAGGTTGCAGTTCGCGGCCCGAGAAGCACTCTCCGGCCAACATGCCCAACTGCAGCAACAGCTCCCAAACCGAAGGAGCCAGGACCCAAAGACCTAGCTGGCCTGAAGGGCCCCAGGGGGCGCCCAAGCAGCCCCTCTCAATTTGGGTCTGGGGGCTTTCGTTGGGCCGGGGACATGGGAGGTACCTGCAAGGTTGCAGTTCGCAGCCCGAGAAGCACTCTCCAGTCAACATGCCCAACGTCCAGCAACAGCTCCCAAACCGAAGGAGCCAGGACCCAAAGACCTAGCTGGCCTGAAGGGCCCCCAGGGGGCCCCCAAACAGCCCCTCTCCATTTGGGTCTGGGGGCTTTCGTTGGGCATGGAACCTGGGAGGTACCTGCAAGGTTGCAGTTCGCGGCCCGAGAACCACTCTCCGGCCAACATGCCCAACGTCCAGCAACAGCTCCCAAACCGAAGGAGCCAGGACCCAAAGACCTAGCTGGCCTGAAGGGCCCCCAGGGGGCCCCCAAACAGCCCCTCTCCATTTGGGTCTGGGGGCTTTCGTTGGGCCGGGTATCTGGGAGCTACCTGCAAGGTTGCAGTTCGCAGCCCGAGAAGCACTCTCCGGCCAACATGCCCAACGTCCAGCAACAGCTCCCAAACCGAAGGAGCCAGGACCCAAAGACCTAGCTGGCCTGAAGGGCCCCCAGGGGGCCCCCAAACAGCCCCTCTCAATTTGGGTCTGGGGGCTTTCGTTGGGCCGGGGATCTGGGAGGTACCTGAAAGTTTGAAGTTCGCAGCCCGAGAAGCACTCTCCGGCCAACATGCCCAACTGCAGCAACAGCTCCCAAACCGAAGGAGCCAGGCCCCAAAGAAATAGATGGCCTCGAGGGTCCCCAGGAGGCCCGAAAGCAGCCCCTCTCAATTTTGGTCTGGGGGCTTTCGTTGGGCCGGGGACCTGGGAGGTGCCTGCAAGGTTGCAGTTCGCGGCCCGAGAAGCACTCTCCGGCCAACATGCCCAACGTCCAGCAACAGCTCCCAAACCGAAGGAGCCAGGACCCAAAGACCTAGCTGTCATGAAGGGTCCCCAGGGGGCCCGCAAACAGCCCCTCTCAATTTGGGTCTGGGGGCTTTCGTTGGGCATGGAACCTGGGAGCTACCTGCAAGGTTGCAGTTCGCGGCCCGAGAAGCACTCTCCGGCCAACATGCCCAACTGCAGCAACAGCTCCCAAAGCGAAGGAGCCAGGACCCAAAGACCTAGCTGGCCTGAAGGGCCCCCAGGGGGCCCCCAAGCAGCCCCTCTCCATTTGGGTCTGGGGGCTTTCGTTGGGCCGGGGACCTGGGAGCTACCTGCAAGGTTGCAGTTCGCAGCCCGAGAAGCACTCTCCGGTCAACATGCACAACTGCAGCAACAGCTCCCAAACCGAAGGAGCCAGGACCCAAAGACCTAGCTGGCCTGAAGGGCCCCCAGGGGGCCCCCAAGCAGCCCCTCTCCATTTGGGTCTGGGGGCTTTCGTTGGGCCGGGGACCTGGGAGGTACCTGCAAGGTTGCAGTTCACGGCCCGAGAACGACTCTCCGGCCAACATGCCCAACGTCCAGCAACAGCTCCCAAACCGAAGGAGCCAGGACCCAAAGACCTAGCTGGCCTGAAGGGCCCCCAGGGGGCCCCCAAGCAGCCCCTCTCCATTTGGGTCTGCGGGCTTTCGTTGGGCCGGGGACCTGGGAGCTACCTGCAAGGTTGCAGTTCGCGGCCCGAGAAGCACTCTCCGGCCAACATGCCCAACGTCCAGCAACAGCTCCCAAACCGAAGGAGCCAGGACCCAAAGACCTAGCTGGCCTGAAGGGCCCCCAGGGGGCCCCCAAGCAGCCCCTCTCAATTTGGGTCTGGGGCCTTTCGTTGGGCATGGAACCTGGGAGGTACCTGCAAGGTTACAGTTCGCGGCCCGAGAAGCACTCTCCGGCCAACATGCCCAACTGCAGCAACAGCTCCCAAACCGAAGGAGCCAGGACCCGAAGAAATAGCTGGCCTGGAGGGTCCCCAGGGGACCCGCAAGCAGCCCCTCTCAATTTTAGTCTAGGGGCTTTCGTTGGGCCGGGAACCTGGGAAGTGCCTGTAAGGTTACAGTTCGCGGCCCGAGAAGCACTCTCCGGCCAACATGCCCAACTGCAGCAACAGCTCCCAAACCGAAGGTGCCAGGCCCCAAAAAAATAGCTGGCCTCGAGTGTCCCCAGGAGGCCCGCAAGCAGCCCCTCTCCATTTGGGTCTGGGGGCTTTCGTTGGGCCGGGGACCTGGGAGGTGCCTGCAAGTTTGCAGTTCGCGGCCCGAGAAGCACTCTCCGGCCAACATGCCCAACGTCCAGCAACAGCTCCCAAACCCAAGGAGCCAGGACCCAAAGACCTAGCTGGCCTGAAGGGCCCCCAGGATGCCCCCAAGCAGCCCCTCTCAATTTGGGTCTGGGGGCTTTCGTTGGGCCTGGGACCTGGGAGGTACCTGCAAGGTTGCATTTCGCAGCCTGAGAAGCACTCTCCGGCCAACATGCCCAACGTCCAGCAACAGCTCCCAAACCGAAGGAGCCAGGACCCAAAGACCTAGCTGGCCTGAAGGGCCCCCAGGGGGCCCCCAAACAGCCCCTCTCCATTTGGGTCTGGGGGCTTTCGTTGGCCGGGAACCTGGGAGGTAGTTGCAAGGCTGCAGTTCACGGCCCGAGAACGACTCTCCGGCCAACATGCCCAACGTCCAGCAACAGCTCCCAAACCGAAGGAGCCAGGACCCAAAGACCTAGCTGGCCTGAAGGGGCCCCAGGGGGCCCCCAAGCAGCCCCTCTCAATTTGGGTCTGGGGGCTTTCGTTGGGCCTGGGACCTGGGAGGTACCTGCAAGGTTGCAGTTCGCAGCCCGAGAAGCACTCTCCGGCCAACATGCCCAACGTCCAGCAACAGCTCCCAAACCGAAGGAGCCAGGACCCAAAGACCTAGCTGGCCTGAAGGGCCCCCAGGGGGCCCCCAAGCAGCCCCTCTCCATTTGGGTCTGGGGGCTTTCGTTGGCCGGGAACCTGGGAGCTACCTGCAAGGTTGCAGTTCACGGCCCGAGAACGACTCTCCGGCCAACATGCCCAACGTCCAGCAACAGCTCCCAAACCGAAGGAGCCAGGACCCAAAGACCTAGCTGGCCTGAAGGGGCCCCAGGGGGCCCCCAAGCAGCCCCTCTCAATTTGGGTCTGGGGGCTTTCGTTGGGCCGGGAACCTGGGAGCTACCTGCAAGGTTGCAGTTCGAGGCCCGAGAAGCACTCTCCGGCCAACATGCCCAACGTCCAACAACAGCTCCCAAACCGAAGGAGCCAGGACCCAAAGACCTAGCTGGCATGAAGGGCCCCCAGGGGGCCCCCAAACAGACCCTCTCCATTTGGGTCTGGGGGCTTTCGTTGGGCCGGGGACCTGGGAGGTACCTGCAAGGTTGCAGTTCGCATCCTGAGAAGCACTCTCCGGTCAACATGCCCAACGTCCAGCAACAGCTCCCAAACCGAAGGAGCCAGGACCCAAAGACCTAGCTGGCCTGAAGGGCCCCCAGGGGGCCCCCAAGCAGCCCCTCTCCATTTGGGTCTGGGGGCTTTCGTTGGGCCGGGAACCTGGGAGCTTCCTGCAAGGTTGCAGTTCGCGGCCCGAGAAGCACTCTCCGGCCAACATGCCCAACTGCAGCAACAGCTCCCAAACCGAAGGAGCCAGGACCCAAAGACCTAGCTGGCCTGAAGGGCCCCCAGGGGGCCCCCAAGCAGCCCCTCTCCATTTGGGTCTGGGGGCTTTCGTTGGGCCGGGGACCTGGGAGGTACATGCAAGGTTGCAGATCGCAGCCCGAGAAGCACTCTCCGGCCAACATGCCCAACTGCAGCAACAGCTCCCAAACCGAAGGAGCCAGGACCCAAAGACCTAGCTGGCCTGAAGGGCCCCAGGGGGCCCCCAAGCAGCCCCTCTCAATTTGGGTCTGGGGGCTTTCGTTGGGCCGGGGACATGGGAGGTACCTGCAAGGTTGCAGTTCGCAGCCCGAGAAGCACTCTCCAGTCAACATGCCCAACGTCCAGCAACAGCTCCCAAACCGAAGGAGCCAGGACCCAAAGACCTAGCTGGCCTGAAGGGCCCCCAGGGGGCCCCCAAACAGCCCCTCTCCATTTGGGTCTGGGGGCTTTCGTTGGGCATGGAACCTGGGAGGTACCTGCAAGGTTGCAGTTCGCGGCCCGAGAACCACTCTCCGGCCAACATGCCCAACGTCCAGCAACAGCTCCCAAACCGAAGGAGCCAGGACCCAAAGACCTAGCTGGCCTGAAGGGCCCCCAGGGGGCCCCCAAACAGCCCCTCTCCATTTGGGTCTGGGGGCTTTCGTTGGGCCGGGTATCTGGGAGCTACCTGCAAGGTTGCAGTTCGCAGCCCGAGAAGCACTCTCCGGCCAACATGCCCAAAGTCCAGCAACAGCTCCCAAACCGAAGGAGCCAGGACCCAAAGACCTAGCTGGCCTGAAGGGCCCCCAGGGGGCCCCCAAACAGCCCCTCTCAATTTGGGTCTGGGGGCTTTCGTTGGGCCGGGGATCTGGGAGGTACCTGAAAGTTTGAAGTTCGCAGCCCGAGAAGCACTCTCCGGCCAACATGCCCAACTGCAGCAACAGCTCCCAAACCGAAGGAGCCAGGCCCCAAAGAAATAGATGGCCTCGAGGGTCCCCAGGAGGCCCGAAAGCAGCCCCTCTCAATTTTGGTCTGGGGGCTTTCGTTGGGCCGGGGACCTGGGAGGTGCCTGCAAGGTTGCAGTTCGCGGCCCGAGAAGCACTCTCCGGCCAACATGCCCAACGTCCAGCAACAGCTCCCAAACCGAAGGAGCCAGGACCCAAAGACCTAGCTGTCATGAAGGGTCCCCAGGGGGCCCGCAAACAGCCCCTCTCAATTTGGGTCTGGGGGCTTTCGTTGGGCATGGAACCTGGGAGCTACCTGCAAGGTTGCAGTTCGCGGCCCGAGAAGCACTCTCCGGCCAACATGCCCAACTGCAGCAACAGCTCCCAAACCGAAGGAGCCAGGACCCAAAGACCTAGCTGGCCTGAAGGGCCCCCAGGGGGCCCCCAAGCAGCCCCTCTCCATTTGGGTCTGGGGGCTTTCGTTGGGCCGGGGACCTGGGAGCTACCTGCAAGGTTGCAGTTCGCAGCCCGAGAAGCACTCTCCGGTCAACATGCACAACTGCAGCAACAGCTCCCAAACCGAAGGAGCCAGGACCCAAAGACCTAGCTGGCCTGAAGGGCCCCCAGGGGGCCCCCAAGCAGCCCCTCTCCATTTGGGTCTGGGGGCTTTCGTTGGGCCGGGGACCTGGGAGGTACCTGCAAGGTTGCAGTTCACGGCCCGAGAAGCACTCTCCGGCCAACATGCCCAACGTCCAGCAACAGCTCCCAAACCGAAGGAGCCAGGACCCAAAGACCTAGCTGGCCTGAAGGGGCCCCCTGGGGACCCCCAAGCAGACCCTCTCCATTTGGGTCTGGGGGCTTTCGTTGGGCCGGGAACCTGGGAGCTACCTGCAAGGTTGCAGTTCGAGGCCCGAGAAGCACTCACCGGCCAACATGCCCAACGTCCAACAACAGCTCCCAAAGCGAAGGAGCCAGGACCCAAAGACCTAGCTGGCCTGAAGGGCCCCCAGGGGGCCCCCAAGCAGCCCCTCTCAATTTGGGTCTGGGGGCTTTCGTTGGCCCGGAAATCTGGGAGGTACCTGAAAGGTTGAAGTTCGCGGCCAGAGAAGCACTCTCCGGTCAACATGCCCAACTGCAGCAACAGCTCCCAAACCGAAGGAGCCAGGACCCAAAGACCTAGCTGGCCTGAAGGGCCCCCAGGGGGCCCCCAAGCAGCCCCTCTCCATTTGGGTCTGGGGGCTTTCGTTGGGCCGGGGACCTGGGAGCTACCTGCAAGGTTGCAGTTCGCAGCCCGAGAAGCACTCTCCGGCCAACATGCCCAACGTCCAGCAACAGCTCCCAAACCGAAGGAGCCAGGACCCAAAGACCTAGCTGGCCTGAAGTGTCCCTAAGGGGCCCCCAAGAAGCACCTCTCTATTTGGGTCTGGGGGCTTTCGTTGGGGATGGAACCTGGGAGGTACCTGCAAGGTTACAGTTCGCAGCCTGAGAAGCACTCTCCGGCCAACATGCCCAACTGCAGCAACAGCTCCCAAACCCAAGGAGCCAGGACCCAAAGACCTAGCTGGCCTGAAGGGGCCCCCAGGGGGCCCCCAAACAGCCCCTCTCCATTTGGGTCTGGGGGCTTTCTTTGGGCCGGGAACCTGGGAGCTATCTGCAAGTTTGCAGTTCGCGGCCCCAGAAGCACTCTCCGGTCAACATGCCCAACGTCCAGCAACAGCTCCCAAACCGAAGGAGCCAGGACCCAAAGACCTAGCTGGCCTGAAGGGCCCCCAGGGGGCCACCAAGCAGCCCCTCTCAATTTGGGTCTGGGGGCTTTCGTTGGGCCTGGGACATGGGAGGTACCTGCAAGGTTGCAGTTCGCAGCCCGAGAAGCACTCTCCGGTCAACATGCCCAACTGCAGCAACAGCTCCCAAACCGAAGGAGCCAGGACCCAAAGACCTAGCTGGCCTGAAGAGTCCCCAGGGGGCCCGCAAACAGCCCCTCTCAATTTGGGTCTGGGGGCTTTACTTGGGAATGGAACCTGGGAGGTATCTGCAAGGTTGCAGTTCGCAGCCTGAGAAGCACTCCCCTGCCAACATGCCCAACGTCCAGCAACAGCTCCCAAACTGAAGGAGCCAGGACCCAAAGACCTAGCTGGCCTGAAGGGCCCCCAGGGGGCCCCCAAGCAGCCCCTCTCCATGTGGGTCTGGGGGCTTTCCTTGGGCCGGGAACCTGGGAGCTACCTGCAAGCTTGCAGTTCGCGGCCCGAGAAGCACTCTCCGGCCAACATGCCCAACTGCAGCAACAGCTCCCAAACCGAAGGAGCCAGGACCCAAAGACCTAGCTGGCCTGAAGGGGCCCCAGGGGGCCCCCAAACAGCCCCTCTCCATTTGGGTCTGGAGGCTTTCGTTGGGCCGGGAACCTGGGAGGTACCTGCAAGGTTGCAGTTCGCGGCCCGAGAACCACTCTCCGGCAAACATGCCAAACGTCCAGCAACAGCTCCCAAACCGAAGGAGCCAGGACCCAAAGACCTAGCTGGCCTGAAGGGCCCCCAGGGGGCCCCCAAGCAGCCCCTCTCCATTTGGGTCTGGGGGCTTTCGTTGGGCCGGGAACCTGGGAGGTACATGCAAGGTTGCAGTTCGCAGCCCGAGAAGCACTCACCGGCCAACATGCCCAACTGCAGCAACAGCTCCCAAACCGAAGGAGCCAGGACCCAAAGACCTAGCTGGCCTGAAGGGCCCCCAGGGGGCCCCCAAGCAGCCCCTCTCAATTTGGGTCTGGGGGCTTTCGTTGGGCCGTGGATATGGGAGGTACCTGCAAGGTTGCAGTTCGCGGCCCGAGAAGCACTCTCCGGCCAACATGCCCAACTGCAGCAACAGCTCCCAAACCGAAGGAGTCAGGACCCAAAGACCTAGCTGGCCTGAAGGGCCCCAAGGGGGCCCCCAAACAGCCCCTCTCCATTTGGGTCTGGGGGCTTTCGTTGGGCCGGGAACCTGGGAGCTACCTGCAATGTTGCAGTTCACGGCCCGAGAGCGACTCTCCAGCCAACATGCCCAACGTCCAGCAACAGCTCCCAAACCGAAGGAACCAGGACCCAAAGACCTAGCTGGCCTGAAAGGGCCCCAGGGGGCCCCCAAACAGCCCCTCTCCATTTGGGTCTGGGGGCTTTCGTTGGGCCGGGAACCTGGGAGCTACCTGCAAGGTTGCAGTTCGAGGCCCGAGAAGCACTCACCGGCCAACATGCCCAACGTCCAACAACAGCTCCCAAACCGAAGGAGCCAGGACCCAAAGACCTAGCTGGCCTGAACGGCCCCCTGGGGGCCCCCAAGCAGCCCCTCTCAATTTGGGTCTGGGGGCTTTCGTTGGCCCGGGGATCTGGGAGGTACCTGAAAGGTTGAAGTTCGCGGCCAGAGAAGCACTCTCCGGTCAACATGCCCAACTGCAGCAACAGCTCCCAAACCGAAGGAGCCAGGACCCAAAGACCTAGCTGGCCTGAAGTGTCCCTAAGGGGCCCCCAAGAAGCACCTCTCTATTTGGGTCTGGGGGCTTTCGTTGGGGATGGAACCTGGGAGGTACCTGCAAGGTTACAGTTCGCAGCCTGAGAAGCACTCTCCGGCCAACATGCCCAACTGCAGCAACAGCTCCCAAACCCAAGGAGCCAGGACCCAAAGACCTAGCTGGCCTGAAGGGGCCCCCAGGGGGCCCCCAAACAGCCCCTCTCCATTTGGGTCTGGGGGCTTTCTTTGGGCCGGGAACCTGGGAGCTATCTGCAAGTTTGCAGTTCGCGGCCCCAGAAGCACTCTCCGGTCAACATGCCCAACGTCCAGCAACAGCTCCCAAACCGAAGGAGCCAGGACCCAAAGACCTAGCTGGCCTGAAGGGCCCCCAGGGGGCCCCCAAGCAGCCCCTCTCAATTTGGGTCTGGGGGCTTTCGTTGGGCCTGGGACATGGGAGGTACCTGCAAGGTTGCAGTTCGCAGCCCGAGAAGCACTCTCCGGTCAACATGCCCAACTGCAGCAACAGCTCCCAAACCGAAGGAGCCAGGACCCAAAGACCTAGCTGGCCTGAAGAGTCCCCAGGGGGCCCGCAAACAGCCCCTCTCCATTTGGGTCTGGGGGCTTTACTTGGGAATGGAACCTGGGAGGTATCTGCAAGGTTGCAGTTCGCAGCCTGAGAAGCACTCCCCTGCCAACATGCCCAACGTCCAGCAACAGCTCCCAAACTGAAGGAGCCAGGACCCAAAGACCTAGCTGGCCTGAAGGGCCCCCAGGGGGCCCCCAAGCAGCCCCTCTCCATGTGGGTCTGGGGGCTTTCCTTGGGCCGGGAACCTGGGAGGTACCTGCAAGGTTGCAGTTCGCGGCCCGAGAACCACTCTCCGGCAAACATGCCAAACGTCCAGCAACAGCTCCCAAACCGAAGGAGCCAGGACCCAAAGACCTAGCTGGCCTGAAGGGGCCCCAGGGGGCCCCCAAGCAGCCCCTCTCCATTTGGGTCTGGGGGCTTTCGTTGGGCCGGGAACCTGGGAGGTACCTGCAAGTTTGCAGTTCGCAGCCCGAGAAGCACTCACCGGCCAACATGCCCAACTGCAGCAACAGCTCCCAAACCGAAGGAGCCAGGACCCAAAGACCTAGCTGGCCTGAAGGGCCCCCAGGGGGCCCCCAAGCAGCCCCTCTCAATTTGGGTCTGGGGGCTTTCGTTGGGCCGTGGATCTGGGAGGTACCTGCAAGGTTGCAGTTCGCGGCCCGAGAAGCACTCTCCGGCCAACATGCCCAACTGCAGCAACAGCTCCCAAACCGAAGGAGTCAGGACCCAAAGACCTAGCTGGCCTGAAGGGCCCCAAGGGGGCCCCCAAACAGCCCCTCTCCATTTGGGTCTGGGGGCTTTCGTTGGGCCGGGAACCTGGGAGCTACCTGCAATGTTGCAGTTCACGGCCCGAGAGCGACTCTCCAGCCAACATGCCCAACGTCCAGCAACAGCTCCCAAACCGAAGGAACCAGGACCCAAAGACCTAGCTGGCCTGAAAGGGCCCCAGGGGGCCCCCAAACAGCCCCTCTCCATTTGGGTCTGGGGGCTTTCGTTGGGCCGGGAACCTCGGAGCTACCTGCAAGGTTGCAGTTCGAGGCCCGAGAAGCACTCTCCGGCCAACATGCCCAACGTCCAACAACAACTCCCAAACCGAAGGAGCCAGGACCCAAAGACCTAGCTGGCCTGAAGGGCCCCCTGGGGGCCCCCAAACAGCCCCTCTCAATTTGGGTCTGGGGGCTTTCGTTGGGCCGGGGATCTGGGAGGTACCTGCAAGGTTGAAGTTCGCAGCCCGAGACTCACTCTCCGGCCAATATGCCCAACTGCAGCAACAGCTCCCAAACCGAAGGAGCCAGGACACAAAGACCTAGCTGGCCTGAAGGGGCCCCAGGGGGCCCCCAAGCAGCCCCTCTCAATTTGGGTCTGGGGGCTTTCGTTGGGCCTGGGACCTGGGAGGTACCTGCAAGGTTGCAGTTCGCAGCCCGAGAAGCACTCTCCGGTCAACATGCCCAACGTCCAGCAACAGCTCCCAAACCGAAGGAGCCAGGACCCAAAGACCTAGCTGGCCTGAAGGGCCCCCAGGGGGCCCCCAAGCAGCCCCTCTCCATTTGGGTCTGGGGGCTTTCGTTGGGCCGGGGACATGGGAGGTACCTGCAAGGTTGCAGTTCACGGCCCAAGAACCACTCTCCGGCCAACATGCCCAACGTCCAGCAACAGCTCCCAAACCGAAGGAGCCAGGACCCAAAGACCTAGCTGGCCTGAAGGGCCCCCAGGGGGCCCCCAAACAGCCCCTCTCAATTTGGGTCTGGGGTCTTTCGTTGGGCCGGGGATCTGGGAGGTACCTGAAAGGTTGAAGTTCGCAGCCCGAGAAGCACTCTCCGGCCAACATGCCCAACTGCAGCAACAGCTCCCAAACCGAAGGAGCCAGGACCCAAAGACCTAGCTGGCCTGAAGGGCCCCCAGGGGGCCCCCAAACAGCCCCTCTCAATTTGGGTCTGGGGTCTTTCGTTGGGCCGGGGATCTGGGAGGTACCTGAAAGGTTGAATTTCGCAGCCCGAGAAGCACTCTCCGGCCAACATGCCCAACTGCAGCAACAGCTCCCAAACCGAAGGAGCCAGGACCCAAAGACCTAGCTGGCCTGAATGGGCCCCAGGGGGCCCCC
Source organism: Gallinula chloropus (assembly GCF_964237585.1). Taxonomy (NCBI): domain Eukaryota; kingdom Metazoa; phylum Chordata; class Aves; order Gruiformes; family Rallidae; genus Gallinula; species Gallinula chloropus. Next base: position 128,329 of record NW_028168208.1, on the reverse strand, counting down.
AAGCAGCCCCTCTCAATTTGGGTCTGGGGGCTTTCGTTGGGCCGGGAACCTGGGAGCTACCTGCAAGGTTGCAGTTCGCGGCCCGAGAAGCACTCTCCGGCCAACATGCCCAACTGCAGCAACAGCTCCCAAACCGAAGGAGCCAGGACCCAAAGACCTAGCTGGCCTGAAGGGCCCCCAGGGGGCCCCCAAGCAGCCCCTCTCCATTTGGGTCTGCGGGCTTTCGTTGGGCCGGGGACCTGGGAGGTACCTGCAAGGTTGCAGTTCGCAGCCCGAGAAGCTCTCTCCGGTCAACATGCCCAACTGCAGAAACAGCTCCCAAACCGAAGGAGCCAGGACCCAAAGACCTAGCTGGCCTGAAGGGGCCCCAGGGGGCCCCCAAGCAGCCCCTCTCCATTTGGGTCTGGGGGCTTTCGTTGGGCCGGGAAGCTGGGAGGTACCTGCAAGGTTGCAGTTCTCAGCCCGAGATGCACTCACCGGCCAACATGCCCAACTGCAGCAACAGCTCCCAAACCGAAGGAGCCAGGACCCAAAGACCTAGCTGGCCTGAAGGGCCCCCAGGGGGCCCCCAAGCAGCCCCTCTCAATTTGGGTCTGGGGGCTTTCGTTGGCCCGGGGATCTGGGAGGTACCTGAAAGGTTGAAGTTCGCAGCCCGAGAAGCACTCTCCGGCCAACATGCCCAACTGCAGCAACAGCTCCCAAACCGAAGGAGCCAGGACCCGAAGAAATAGCTGGCCTGGAGGGTCCCCAGGGGGCCCGCAAGCAGCCCCTCTCAATTTTAGTCTAGGGGCTTTCGTTGGGCCGGGAACATGGGAAGTGCCTGTAAGGTTACAGTTCGCGGCCCAAGAAGCACTCTCCGGCCAACATGCCCAACTGCAGCAACAGCTCCCAAACCGAAGGTGCCAGGCCCCAAAAAAATAGCTGGCCTCGAGTGTCCCCAGGAGGCCCGCAAGCAGCCCCTCTCAATTTTGGTCTGGGGGCTTTCGTTGGGCCGGGGACCTGGGAGGTGCCTGCAAGTTTGCAGTTCGCGGCCCGAGAAGCACTCTCCGGCCAACATGCCCAACGTCCAGCAACAGCTCCCAAACCCAAGGAGCCAGGACCCAAAGACCTAGCTGGCCTGAAGGGCCCCCAGGATGCCCCCAAGCAGCCCCTCTCCATTTGGGTCTGTGGGCTTTCGTTGGGCCTGGGACCTGGGAGGTACCTGCAAGGTTGCATTTCGCAGCCCGAGAAGCACTCTCCGGCCAACATGCACAACTGCAGCAACAGCTCCCAAACCGAAGGAGCAAGGACCCAAAGACCTAGCTGGCCTGAAGGGCCCCCAGGGGGCCCCCAAGCAGCCCCTCTCAATTTGGGTCTGGGGGCTTTCGTTGGGCCTGGGACATGGGAGGTACCTGCAAGGTTGCAGTTCGCAGCCCGAGAAGCACTCTCCGGCCAACATGCCCAACGTCCAGCAACAGCTCCCAAACCGAAGGAGCCAGGACCCAAAGACCTAGCTGGCCTGAAGGGCCCCAGGGGGCCCCCAAGCAGCCCCTCTCCATTTGGGTCTGGGGGCTTTCGTTGGCCGGGAACCTGGGAGCTACCTGCAAGGTTGCAGTTCACGGCCCGAGAACGACTCTCCGGCCAACATGCCCAACGTCCAGCAACAGCTCCCAAACCGAAGGAGCCAGGACCCAAAGACCTAGCTGGCCTGAAGGGGCCCCAGGGGGCCCCCAAGCAGCCCCTCTCAATTTGGGTCTGGGGGCTTTCGTTGGGCCTGGGACCTGGGAGGTACCTGCAAGGTTGCAGTTCGCAGCCCGAGAAGCACTCTCCGGCCAACATGCCCAACGTCCAGCAACAGCTCCCAAACCGAAGGAGCCAGGACCCAAAGACCTAGCTGGCATGAAGGGCCCCCAGGGGGCCCCCAAACAGACCCTCTCCATTTGGGTCTGGGGGCTTTCGTTGGGCCGGGGACCTGGGAGGTACCTGCAAGGTTGCAGTTCGCATCCTGAGAAGCACTCTCCGGTCAACATGCCCAACGTCCAGCAACAGCTCCCAAACCGAAGGAGCCAGGACCCAAAGACCTAGCTGGCCTGAAGGGGCCCCAGGGGGCCCCCAAGCAGCCCCTCTCAATTTGGGTCTGGGGGCTTTCGTTGGGCCGGGAACCTGGGAGCTACTTGCAAGGTTGCAGTTCGCGGCCCGAGAAGCACTCTCCGGCCAACATGCCCAACTGCAGCAACAGCTCCCAAACCGAAGGAGCCAGGACCCAAAGACCTAGCTGGCCTGAAGGGCCCCAGTGGGCCCCCAAGCAGCCCCTCTCAATTTGGGTCTGGGGGCTTTCGTTGGGCCGGGGACATGGGAGGTACCTGCAAGGTTGCAGTTCGCAGCCCGAGAACCACTCTCCAGTCAACATGCCCAACGTCCAGCAACAGCTCCCAAACCGAAGGAGCCAGGACCCAAAGACCTAGCTGGCCTGAAGGGCCCCCAGGGGGCCCCCAAACAGCCCCTCTCCATTTGGGTCTGGGGGCTTTCGTTGGGCCGGGTATCTGGGAGCTACCTGCAAGGTTGCAGTTCGCAGCCCGAGAAGCACTCTCCGGCCAACATGCCCAACGTCCAGCAACAGCTCCCAAACCGAAGGAGCCAGGACCCAAAGACCTAGCTGGCCTGAAGGGCCCCCAGGGGGCCCCCAAGCAGCCCCTCTCAATTTGGGTCTGGGGGCTTTCGTTGGGCCGGGGATCTGGGAGGTACCTGAAAGTTTGAAGTTCGCAGCCCGAGAAGCACTCTCCGGCCAACATGCCCAACTGCAGCAACAGCTCCCAAACCGAAGGAGCCAGGACCCAAAGAAATAGATGGCCTCGAGGGTCCCCAGGAGGCCCGAAAGCAGCCCCTCTCAATTTTGGTCTGGGGGCTTTCGTTGGGCCGGGGACCTGGGAGGTGCCTGCAAGGTTGCAGTTCGCGGCCCGAGAAGCACTCTCCGGCCAACATGCCCAACGTCCAGCAACAGCTCCCAAACCGAAGGAGCCAGGACCCAAAGACCTAGCTGGCATGAAGGGTCCCCAGGGGGCCCGCAAACAGCCCCTCTCAATTTGGGTCTGGGGGCTTTCGTTGGGCATGGAACCTGGGAGCTACCTGCAAGGTTGCAGTTCGCGGCCCGAGAAGCACTCTCCGGCCAACATGCCCAACTGCAGCAACAGCTCCCAAACCGAAGGAGCCAGGACCCAAAGACCTAGCTGGCCTGAAGGGCCCCCAGGGGGCCCCCAAGCAGCCCCTCTCAATTTGGGTCTGGGGGCTTTCGTTGGGCCGGGGACCTGGGAGCTACCTGCAAGGTTGCAGTTCGCAGCCCGAGAAGCACTCTCCGGTCAACATGCACAACTGCAGCAACAGCTCCCAAACCGAAGGAGCCAGGACCCAAAGACCTAGCTGGCCTGAAGGGCCCCCAGGGGGCCCCCAAGCAGCCCCTCTCAATTTGGGTCTGGGGGCTTTCGTTGGCCCGGGGATCTGGGAGGTACCTGAAAGGTTGAAGTTCGCAGCCCGAGAAGCACTCTCCGGCCAACATGCCCAACTGCAGCAACAGCTCCCAAACCGAAGGAGCCAGGACCCGAAGAAATAGCTGGCCTGGAGGGTCCCCAGGGGGCCCGCAAGCAGCCCCTCTCAATTTTAGTCTAGGGGCTTTCGTTGGGCCGGGAACATGGGAAGTGCCTGTAAGGTTACAGTTCGCGGCCCAAGAAGCACTCTCCGGCCAACATGCCCAACTGCAGCAACAGCTCCCAAACCGAAGGTGCCAGGCCCCAAAAAAATAGCTGGCCTCGAGTGTCCCCAGGAGGCCCGCAAACAGCCCCTCTCAATTTTGGTCTGGGGGCTTTCGTTGGGCCGGGGACCTGGGAGGTGCCTGCAAGTTTGCAGTTCGCAGCCCGAGAAGCACTCTCCGGCCAACATGCCCAACGTCCAGCAACAGCTCCCAAACCCAAGGAGCCAGGACCCAAAGACCTAGCTGGCCTGAAGGGCCCCCAGGATGCCCCCAAGCAGCCCCTCTCCATTTGGGTCTGTGGGCTTTCGTTGGGCCTGGGACCTGGGAGGTACCTGCAAGGTTGCATTTCGCAGCCCGAGAAGCACTCTCCGGCCAACATGCACAACTGCAGCAACAGCTCCCAAACCGAAGGAGCAAGGACCCAAAGACCTAGCTGGCCTGAAGGGCCCCCAGGGGGCCCCCAAGCAGCCCCTCTCAATTTGGGTCTGGGGGCTTTCGTTGGGCCTGGGACATGGGAGGTACCTGCAAGGTTGCAGTTCGCAGCCCGAGAAGCACTCTCCGGCCAACATGCCCAACGTCCAGCAACAGCTCCCAAAGCGAAGGAGCCAGGACCCAAAGACCTAGCTGGCCTGAAGGGCCCCAGGGGGCCCCCAAGCAGCCCCTCTCCATTTGGGTCTGGGGGCTTTCGTTGGCCGGGAACCTGGGAGCTACCTGCAAGGTTGCAGTTCACGGCCCGAGAACGACTCTCCGGCCAACATGCCCAACGTCCAGCAACAGCTCCCAAACCGAAGGAGCCAGGACCCAAAGACCTAGCTGGCCTGAAGGGCCCCCAGGGGGCCCCCAAACAGCCCCTCTCAATTTGGGTCTGGGGTCTTTCGTTGGGCCGGGGATCTGGGAGGTACCTGAAAGTTTGAAGTTCGCAGCCCGAGAAGCACTCTCCGGCCAACATGCCCAACTGCAGCATCAGCTCCCAAACCGAAGGAGCCAGGACCCAAAGACCTAGCTGGCCTGAAGGGCCCCCAGGGGGCCCCCAAACAGCCCCTCTCAATTTGGGTCTGGGGTCTTTCGTTGGGCCGGGGATCTGGGAGGTACCTGAAAGGTTGAATTTCGCAGCCCGAGAAGCACTCTCCGGCCAACATGCCCAACTGCAGCAACAGCTCCCAAACCGAAGGAGCCAGGACCCAAAGACCTAGCTGGCCTGAATGGGCCCCAGGGGGCCCCCAAGCAGCCCCTCTCAATTTGGGTCTGGGGGCTTTCGTTGGGCCGGGAACCTGGGAGCTACCTGCAAGGTTGCAGTTCGCGGCCCGAGAAGCACTCTCCGGCCAACATGCCCAACTGCAGCAACAGCTCCCAAACCGAAGGAGCCAGGACCCAAAGACCTAGCTGGCCTGAAGGGCCCCCAGGGGGCCCCCAAGCAGCCCCTCTCCATTTGGGTCTGCGGGCTTTCGTTGGGCCGGGGACCTGGGAGGTACCTGCAAGGTTGCAGTTCGCAGCCCGAGAAGCTCTCTCCGGTCAACATGCCCAACTGCAGAAACAGCTCCCAAACCGAAGGAGCCAGGACCCAAAGACCTAGCTGGCCTGAAGGGGCCCCAGGGGGGCCCCAAGCAGCCCCTCTCCATTTGGGTCTGGGGGCTTTCGTTGGGCCGGGAAGCTGGGAGGTACCTGCAAGGTTGCAGTTCTCAGCCCGAGAAGCACTCACCGGCCAACATGCCCAACTGCAGCAACAGCTCCCAAACCGAAGGAGCCAGGACCCAAAGACCTAGCTGGCCTGAAGGGCCCCCAGGGGGCCCCCAAGCAGCCCCTCTCAATTTGGGTCTGGGGGCTTTCGTTGGCCCGGGGATCTGGGAGGTACCTGAAAGGTTGAAGTTCGCAGCCCGAGAAGCACTCTCCGGCCAACATGCCCAACTGCAGCAACAGCTCCCAAACCGAAGGAGCCAGGACCCGAAGAAATAGCTGGCCTGGAGGGTCCCCAGGGGGCCCGCAAGCAGCCCCTCTCAATTTTAGTCTAGGGGCTTTCGTTGGGCCGGGAACATGGGAAGTGCCTGTAAGGTTACAGTTCGCGGCCCAAGAAGCACTCTCCGGCCAACATGCCCAACTGCAGCAACAGCTCCCAAACCGAAGGTGCCAGGCCCCAAAAAAATAGCTGGCCTCGAGTGTCCCCAGGAGGCCCGCAAGCAGCCCCTCTCAATTTTGGTCTGGGGGCTTTCGTTGGGCCGGGGACCTGGGAGGTGCCTGCAAGTTTGCAGTTCGCGGCCCGAGAAGCACTCTCCGGCCAACATGCCCAACGTCCAGCAACAGCTCCCAAACCCAAGGAGCCAGGACCCAAAGACCTAGCTGGCCTGAAGGGCCCCCAGGATGCCCCCAAGCAGCCCCTCTCCATTTGGGTCTGTGGGCTTTCGTTGGGCCTGGGACCTGGGAGGTACCTGCAAGGTTGCATATCGCAGCCCGAGAAGCACTCTCCGGCCAACATGCACAACTGCAGCAACAGCTCCCAAACCGAAGGAGCAAGGACCCAAAGACCTAGCTGGCATGAAGGGCCCCCAGGGGGCCCCCAAGCAGCCCCTCTCAATTTGGGTCTGGGGGCTTTCGTTGGGCCTGGGACATGGGAGGTACCTGCAAGGTTGCAGTTCGCAGCCCGAGAAGCACTCTCCGGCCAACATGCCCAACGTCCAGCAACAGCTCCCAAACCGAAGGAGCCAGGACCCAAAGACCTAGCTGGCCTGAAGGGCCCCAGGGGGCCCCCAAGCAGCCCCTCTCCATTTGGGTCTGGGGGCTTTCGTTGGCCGGGAACCTGGGAGCTACCTGCAAGGTTGCAGTTCACGGCCCGAGAACGACTCTCCGGCCAACATGCCCAACGTCCAGCAACAGCTCCCAAACCGAAGGAGCCAGGACCCAAAGACCTAGCTGGCCTGAAGGGCCCCCAGGGGGCCCCCAAACAGCCCCTCTCAATTTGGGTCTGGGGTCTTTCGTTGGGCCGGGGATCTGGGAGGTACCTGAAAGTTTGAAGTTCGCAGCCCGAGAAGCACTCTCCGGCCAACATGCCCAACTGCAGCATCAGCTCCCAAACCGAAGGAGCCAGGACCCAAAGACCTAGCTGGCCTGAAGGGCCCCCAGGGGGCCCCCAAACAGCCCCTCTCAATTTGGGTCTGGGGTCTTTCGTTGGGCCGGGGATCTGGGAGGTACCTGAAAGGTTGAATTTCGCAGCCCGAGAAGCACTCTCCGGCCAACATGCCCAACTGCAGCAACAGCTCCCAAACCGAAGGAGCCAGGACCCAAAGACCTAGCTGGCCTGAATGGGCCCCAGGGGGCCCCCAAGCAGCCCCTCTCAATTTGGGTCTGGGGGCTTTCGTTGGGCCGGGAACCTGGGAGCTACCTGCAAGGTTGCAGTTCGCGGCCCGAGAAGCACTCTCCGGCCAACATGCCCAACTGCAGCAACAGCTCCCAAACCGAAGGAGCCAGGACCCAAAGACCTAGCTGGCCTGAAGGGCCCCCAGGGGGCCCCCAAGCAGCCCCTCTCCATTTGGGTCTGCGGGCTTTCGTTGGGCCGGGGACCTGGGAGGTACCTGCAAGGTTGCAGTTCGCAGCCCGAGAAGCTCTCTCCGGTCAACATGCCCAACTGCAGAAACAGCTCCCAAACCGAAGGAGCCAGGACCCAAAGACCTAGCTGGCCTGAAGGGGCCCCAGGGGGGCCCCAAGCAGCCCCTCTCCATTTGGGTCTGGGGGCTTTCGTTGGGCCGGGAAGCTGGGAGGTACCTGCAAGGTTGCAGTTCTCAGCCCGAGAAGCACTCACCGGCCAACATGCCCAACTGCAGCAACAGCTCCCAAACCGAAGGAGCCAGGACCCAAAGACCTAGCTGGCCTGAAGGGCCCCCAGGGGGCCCCCAAGCAGCCCCTCTCAATTTGGGTCTGGGGGCTTTCGTTGGCCCGGGGATCTGGGAGGTACCTGAAAGGTTGAAGTTCGCAGCCCGAGAAGCACTCTCCGGCCAACATGCCCAACTGCAGCAACAGCTCCCAAACCGAAGGAGCCAGGACCCGAAGAAATAGCTGGCCTGGAGGGTCCCCAGGGGGCCCGCAAGCAGCCCCTCTCAATTTTAGTCTAGGGGCTTTCGTTGGGCCGGGAACATGGGAAGTGCCTGTAAGGTTACAGTTCGCGGCCCAAGAAGCACTCTCCGGCCAACATGCCCAACTGCAGCAACAGCTCCCAAACCGAAGGTGCCAGGCCCCAAAAAAATAGCTGGCCTCGAGTGTCCCCAGGAGGCCCGCAAGCAGCCCCTCTCAATTTTGGTCTGGGGGCTTTCGTTGGGCCGGGGACCTGGGAGGTGCCTGCAAGTTTGCAGTTCGCGGCCCGAGAAGCACTCTCCGGCCAACATGCCCAACGTCCAGCAACAGCTCCCAAACCCAAGGAGCCAGGACCCAAAGACCTAGCTGGCCTGAAGGGCCCCCAGGATGCCCCCAAGCAGCCCCTCTCCATTTGGGTCTGTGGGCTTTCGTTGGGCCTGGGACCTGGGAGGTACCTGCAAGGTTGCATATCGCAGCCCGAGAAGCACTCTCCGGCCAACATGCACAACTGCAGCAACAGCTCCCAAACCGAAGGAGCAAGGACCCAAAGACCTAGCTGGCATGAAGGGCCCCCAGGGGGCCCCCAAGCAGCCCCTCTCAATTTGGGTCTGGGGGCTTTCGTTGGGCCTGGGACATGGGAGGTACCTGCAAGGTTGCAGTTCGCAGCCCGAGAAGCACTCTCCGGCCAACATGCCCAACGTCCAGCAACAGCTCCCAAACCGAAGGAGCCAGGACCCAAAGACCTAGCTGGCCTGAAGGGCCCCAGGGGGCCCCCAAGCAGCCCCTCTCCATTTGGGTCTGGGGGCTTTCGTTGGCCGGGAACCTGGGAGCTACCTGCAAGGTTGCAGTTCACGGCCCGAGAACGACTCTCCGGCCAACATGCCCAACGTCCAGCAACAGCTCCCAAACCGAAGGAGCCAGGACCCAAAGACCTAGCTGGCCTGAAGGGGCCCCAGGGGGCCCCCAAGCAGCCCCTCTCAATTTGGGTCTGGGGGCTTTCGTTGGGCCTGGGACCTGGGAGGTACCTGCAAGGTTGCAGTTCGCAGCCCGAGAAGCACTCTCCGGCCAACATGCCCAACGTCCAGCAACAGCTCCCAAACCGAAGGAGCCAGGACCCAAAGACCTAGCTGGCATGAAGGGCCCCCAGGGGGCCCCCAAACAGACCCTCTCCATTTGGGTCTGGGGGCTTTCGTTGGGCCGGGGACCTGGGAGGTACCTGCAAGGTTGCAGTTCGCATCCTGAGAAGCACTCTCCGGTCAACATGCCCAACGTCCAGCAACAGCTCCCAAACCGAAGGAGCCAGGACCCAAAGACCTAGCTGGCCTGAAGGGGCCCCAGGAGGCCCCCAAACAGCCCCTCTCCATTTGGGTCTGGGGTCTTTCGTTGGGCCGGGAACCTGGGAGCTACTTGCAAGGTTGCAGTTCGCGGCCCGAGAAGCACTCTCCGGCCAACATGCCCAACTGCAGCAACAGCTCCCAAACCGAAGGAGCCAGGACCCAAAGACCTAGCTGGCCTGAAGGGCCCCAGGGGGCCCCCAAGCAGCCCCTCTCAATTTGGGTCTGGGGGCTTTCGTTGGGCCGGGGACATGGGAGGTACCTGCAAGGTTGCAGTTCGCAGCCCGAGAACCACTCTCCAGTCAACATGCCCAACGTCCAGCAACAGCTCCCAAACCGAAGGAGCCAGGACCCAAAGACCTAGCTGGCCTGAAGGGCCCCCAGGGGGCCCCCAAACAGCCCCTCTCCATTTGGGTCTGGGGGCTTTCGTTGGGCCGGGAACCTGGGAGGTACCTGCAAGGTTGCAGTTCGCAGCCCGAGAAGCACTCTCCGGCCAACATGCCCAACGTCCAGCAACAGCTCCCAAACCGAAGGAGCCAGGACCCAAAGACCTAGCTGGCCTGAAGGGCCCCCAGGGGGCCCCCAAACAGCCCCTCTCAATTTGGGTCTGGGGGCTTTCGTTGGGCCGGGGATCTGGGAAGTACCTGAAAGTTTGAAGTTCGCAGCCCGAGAAGCACTCTCCGGCCAACATGCCCAACTGCAGCAACAGCTCCCAAACCGAAGGAGCCAGGCCCCAAAGAAATAGATGGCCTCGAGGGTCCCCAGGAGGCCCGAAAGCAGCCCCTCTCAATTTTGGTCTGGGGGCTTTCGTTGGGCCGGGGACCTGGGAGGTGCCTGCAAGGTTGCAGTTCGCGGCCCGAGAAGCACTCTCCGGCCAACATGCCCAACGTCCAGCAACAGCTCCCAAACCGAAGGAGCCAGGACCCAAAGACCTAGCTGGCATGAAGGGTCCCCAGGGGGCCCGCAAACAGCCCCTCTCAATTTGGGTCTGGGGGCTTTCGTTGGGCATGGAACCTGGGAGCTACGTGCAAGGTTGCAGTTCGCGGCCCGAGAAGCACTCTCCGGCCAACATGCCCAACTGCAGCAACAGCTCCCAAACCGAAGGAGCCAGGACCCAAAGACCTAGCTGGCCTGAAGGGCCCCCAGGGGGCCCCCAAGCAGCCCCTCTCCATTTGGGTCTGGGGGCTTTCGTTGGGCCGGGGACCTGGGAGCTACCTGCAAGGTTGCAGTTCGCAGCCCGAGAAGCACTCTCCGGTCAACATGCACAACTGCAGCAACAGCTCCCAAACCGAAGGAGCCAGGACCCAAAGACCTAGCTGGCCTGAAGGGCCCCCAGGGGGCCCCCAAGCAGCCCCTCTCCATTTGGGTCTGGGGGCTTTCGTTGGGCCGGGGACCTGGGAGGTACCTGCAAGGTTGCAGTTCGCGGCCCGAGAACCACTCTCCGGCCAACATGCCCAACGTCCAGCAACAGCTCCCAAACCGAAGGAACCAGGACCCAAAGACCTAGCTGGCCTGAAGGGGCCCCCTGGGGACCCCCAAGCAGACCCTCTCCATTTGGGTCTGGGGGCTTTCGTTGGGCCGGGAACCTGGGAGCTACCTGCAAGTTTGCAGTTCGAGGCCCGAGAAGCACTCACCGGCCAACATGCCCAACTGCAGCAACAGCTCCCAAACCGAAGGAGCCAGGACCCAAAGACCTAGCTGGCCTGAAGGGCCCCAGGGGGCCCCCAAGCAGCCCCTCTCAATTTGGGTCTGGGGGCTTTCGTTGGGCCGGGGACATGGGAGGTACCTGCAAGGTTGCAGTTCGCAGCCCGAGAACCACTCTCCAGTCAACATGCCCAACGTCCAGCAACAGCTCCCAAACCGAAGGAGCCAGGACCCAAAGACCTAGCTGGCCTGAAGGGCCCCCAGGGGGCCCCCAAACAGCCCCTCTCCATTTGGGTCTGGGGGCTTTCGTTGGGCCGGGTATCTGGGAGCTACCTGCAAGGTTGCAGTTCGCAGCCCGAGAAGCACTCTCCGGCCAACATGCCCAACGTCCAGCAACAGCTCCCAAACCGAAGGAGCCAGGACCCAAAGACCTAGCTGGCCTGAAGGGCCCCCAGGGGGCCCCCAAACAGCCCCTCTCAATTTGGGTCTGGGGGCTTTCGTTGGGCCGGGGATCTGGGAGGTACCTGAAAGTTTGAAGTTCGCAGCCCGAGAAGCACTCTCCGGCCAACATGCCCAACTGCAGCAACAGCTCCCAAACCGAAGGAGCCAGGCCCCAAAGAAATAGATGGCCTCGAGGGTCCCCAGGAGGCCCGAAAGCAGCCCCTCTCAATTTTGGTCTGGGGGCTTTCGTTGGGCCGGGGACCTGGGAGGTGCCTGCAAGGTTGCAGTTCGCGGCCCGAGAAGCACTCTCCGGCCAACATGCCCAACTGCAGCAACAGCTCCCAAACCGAAGGAGCCAGGACCCAAAGACCTAGCTGGCATGAAGGGTCCCCAGGGGGCCCGCAAACAGCCCCTCTCAATTTGGGTCTGGGGGCTTTCGTTGGGCATGGAACCTGGGAGCTACTTGCAAGGTTGCAGTTCGCGGCCCGAGAAGCACTCTCCGGCCAACATGCCCAACTGCAGCAACAGCTCCCAAACCGAAGGAGCCAGGACCCAAAGACCTAGCTGGCCTGAAGGGCCCCCAGGGGGCCCCCAAGCAGCCCCTCTCCATTTGGGTCTGGGGGCTTTCGTTGGGCCGGGGACCTGGGAGCTACCTGCAAGGTTGCAGTTCGCAGCCCGAGAAGCACTCTCCGGTCAACATGCACAACTGCAGCAACAGCTCCCAAACCGAAGGAGCCAGGACCCAAAGACCTAGCTGGCCTGAAGGGCCCCCAGGGGGCCCCCAAGCAGCCCCTCTCCATTTGGGTCTGGGGGCTTTCGTTGGGCCGGGGACCTGGGAGGTACCTGCAAGGTTGCAGTTCGCGGCCCGAGAACCACTCTCCGGCCAACATGCCCAACGTCCAGCAACAGCTCCCAAACCGAAGGAACCAGGACCCAAAGACCTAGCTGGCCTGAAGGGGCCCCCTGGGGACCCCCAAGCAGACCCTCTCCATTTGGGTCTGGGGGCTTTCGTTGGGCCGGGAACCTGGGAGCTACCTGCAAGGTTGCAGTTCGAGGCCCGAGAAGCACTCACCGGCCAACATGCCCAACGTCCAACAACAGCTCCCAAACCGAAGGAGCCAGGACCCAAAGACCTAGCTGGCCTGAACGGCCCCCTGGGGGCCCCCAAACAGCCCCTCTCAATTTGGGTCTGGGGGCTTTCGTTGGCCCGGGGATCTGGGAGGTACCTGCAAGGCTGCAGTTCGCGGCCCGAGAAGCACTCTCCGGTCAACATGCCCAACTGCAGCAACAGCTCCCAAACCGAAGGAGCAGGACACAAAGACCTAGCTGGCCTGAAGGGCCCCCAGGGGGCCCCCAGGTAGCCTCTCTCAATTTGGGTCTGGGAGCTTTCGTTGGGCCGGGGACCTGGGAGGTACCTGCAAGGTTGCAGTTCGCAGCCCGAGAAGCACTCTCCGGTCAACATGCCCAACGTCCACCAACAGCTCCCAAACCGAAGGAGCCAGGACCCAAAGACCTAGCTGGCCTGAAGGGCCCCCAGGGGGCCCCCAAGCAGCCCCTCTCCATTTGGGTCTGGGGGCTTTCGTTGGGCCGGGGACCTGGGAGGTACCTGCAAGGTTGCAGTTCACGGCCTGAGAAGCACTCTCCGGCCAACATGCCCAACGTCCAGCAACAGCTCCCAAACCGAAGGAGCCAGGACCCAAAGACCTAGCTCGCCTGAAGGGCCCCCAGGGGGCCCCCAAGAAGCCCCTCTCAATTTGGGTCTGGGGGCTTTCGTTGGGCCGGGAACCTGGGAGGTACCTGCAAGGTTGCAGTTCGCGGCCTGAGAAGCACTCTCCGGCCAACATGCCCAACTGCAGCAAGAGCTCCCAAACTGAAGGAGCCAGGACCCAAAGACCTAGCTGGCCTGAAGGGCCCCCAGGGGGCCCCCAAGCAGCCCCTCTCCATTTGGGTCTGGGGGCTTTCGTTGGGCCGGGGACCTGGGAGGTACATGCAAGGTTGCAGATCGCAGCCCGAGAAGCACTCTCCGGCCAACATGCACAACTGCAGCAACAGCTCCCAAACCGAAGGAGCCAGGACCCAAAGACCTAGCTGGCCTGAAGGGCCCCCAGGGGGCCCCCAAGCAGCCCCTCTCCATTTGGGTCTGGGGGCTTTCGTTGGGCATGGGACCTGGGAGCTACCTGCAAGGTTGCAGTTCGCGGCCCGAGAAGCACTCTCCGGTCAACATGCCCAACTGCAGCAACAGCTCCCAAACCGAAGGAGCCAGGACCCAAAGACCTAGCTGGCCTGAAGGGCCCCCAGGGGGCCCCCAAACAGCCCCTCTCCATTTGGGTCTGGGGGCTTTCGTTGGGCATGGAACCTGGAAGGTACCTGCAAGGTTGCAGTTCGCGGCCCGAGAAGCACTCTCCGGCCAACATGCCCAACGTCCAGCAACAGCTCCCAAACAGAAGGAGCCAGGACCCAAAGACCTAGCTGGCCTGAAGGGCCCCCAGGGGGCCACCAAACAGCCCCTCTCCATTTGGCTCTGGGGGCTTTCGTTGGGCCGGGAACCTGGGAGGTACCTGCAAGTTTGCAGTTCGCAGCCCGAGAAGCACTCTCCGGTCAACATGCCCAACGTCCAGCAACAGCTCCCAAACCGAAGAAGCCAGGACCCAAAGACCTAGCTGGCCTGAAGGGCCCCCAGGGGGCACCCAAGCAGCCCCTCTCAATTTTGGTCTGGGGGCTTTCGTTGGGCATAGAACCTGGGAGGTACCTGAAAGGTTGCATTTCGCAGCACGAGAAGCACTCTCCGGCCAACATGCCCAACTGCAGCAACAGCTTCCAAACCGAAGGAGCCAGGACCCAAAGACCTAGCTGGCCTGAAGGGCCCCCAGGGGGCCCCCAAGCAGCCCCTCTCCATTTGGGTCTGGGGGCTTTCGTTGGGCCTGGGACCTGGGAGGTACCTGCAAGGTTGCAGTTCGCAGCCCGAGAAGCACTCTCCGGTCAACATGCCCAACTGCAGCAACAGCTCCCAAACCGAAGGAGCCAGGACCCAAAGACCTAGCTGGCCTGAAGAGTCCCCAGGGGGCCCCCAAACAGCCCCTCTCAATTTGGGTCTGGGGGCTTTAGTTGGGCATGGAACCTGGGAGGTATCTGCAAGGTTGCAGTTCGCAGCCTGAGAAGCACTCTCCGGCCAACATGCCCAACGTCCAGCAACAGCTCCCAAACTGAAGGAGCCAGGACCCAAAGACCTAGCTGGCCTGAAGGGCCCCCAGGGGGCCCCCAAGCAGCCCCTCTCCATGTGGGTCTGGGGGCTTTCCTTGGGCCGGGAACCTGGGAGCTACCTGCAAGGTTGCAGTTCACGGCCCGAGAAGCACTCTCCGGCCAACATGCCCAACTGCAGCAACAGCTTCCAAACCGAAGGAGCCAGGACCCAAAGACCTAGCTGGCCTGAAGGGCCCCCAGGGGGCCCCCAAGCAGCCCCTCTCCATTTGGGTCTGCGGGCTTTCGTTGGGCCTGGGACCTTGCAGGTACCTTCAAGGTTGCAGTTCGCAGCCCGAGAAGCTCTCTCCGGTCAACATGCCCAACTGCAGAAACAGCTCCCAAACCGAAGGAGCCAGGACCCAAAGAAATAGCTGGCCTGAAGGGCCCCCGGGGGGCCCCCAAGCAGCCCCTCTCAATTTGGGTCTGGGGGCTTTCGTTGGGCGGGAACCTCGGAGCTACCTGCAAGGTTGCAGTTCGAGGCCCGAGAAGCACTCTCCGGCCAACATGCCCAACGTCCAACAACAGCTCCCAAACCGAAGGAGCCAGGACCCAAAGACCTAGCTGGCCTGAAGGGCCCCAGGGGGCCCCCAAGCAGCCCCTCTCAATTTGGGTCTGGGGGCTTTCGTTGGGCCGGGGACATGGGAGGTACCTGCAAGGTTGCAGTTCGCAGCCCGAGAATCACTCTCCAGTCAACATGCCCAACGTCCAGCAACAGCTCCCAAACCGAAGGAGCCAGGACCCAAAGACCTAGCTGGCCTGAAGGGCCCCCAGGGGGCCCCCAAACAGCCCCTCTCCATTTGGGTCTGGGGGCTTTCGTTGGGCCGGGTATCTGGGAGCTACCTGCAAGGTTGCAGTTCGCAGCCCGAGAAGCACTCTCCGGCCAACATGCCCAACGTCCAGCAACAGCTCCCAAACCGAAGGAGCCAGGACCCAAAGACCTAGCTGGCCTGAAGGGCCCCCAGGGGGCCCCCAAACAGCCCCTCTCAATTTGGGTCTGGGGGCTTTCGTTGGGCCGGGGATCTGGGAGGTACCTGAAAGTTTGAAGTTCGCAGCCCGAGAAGCACTCTCCGGCCAACATGCCCAACTGCAGCAACAGCTCCCAAACCGAAGGAGCCAGGCCCCAAAGAAATAGATGGCCTCGAGGGTCCCCAGGAGGCCCGAAAGCAGCCCCTCTCAATTTTGGTCTGGGGGCTTTCGTTGGGCCGGGGACCTGGGAGGTGCCTGCAAGGTTGCAGTTCGCGGCCCGAGAAGCACTCTCCGGCCAACATGCCCAACGTCCAGCAACAGCTCCCAAACCGAAGGAGCCAGGACCCAAAGACCTAGCTGGCATGAAGGGTCCCCAGGGGGCCCGCAAACAGCCCCTCTCAATTTGGGTCTGGGGGCTTTCGTTGGGCATGGAACCTGGGAGCTACCTGCAAGGTTGCAGTTCGCGGCCCGAGAAGCACTCTCCGGCCAACATGCCCAACTGCAGCAACAGCTCCCAAACCGAAGGAGCCAGGACCCAAAGACCTAGCTGGCCTGAAGGGCCCCCAGGGGTCCCCCAAGCAGCCCCTCTCCATTTGGGTCTGGGGGCTTTCGTTGGGCCGGGTATCTGGGAGCTACCTGCAAGGTTGCAGTTCGCAGCCCGAGAAGCACTCTCCGGTCAACATGCACAACTGCAGCAACAGCTCCCAAACCGAAGGAGCCAGGACCCAAAGACCTAGCTGGCCTGAAGGGCCCCCAGGGGGCCCCCAAGCAGCCCCTCTCCATTTGGGTCTGGGGGCTTTCGTTGGGCCGGGGACCTGGGAGGTACCTGCAAGGTTGCAGTTCGCGGCCCGAGAACCACTCTCCGGCCAACATGCCCAACGTCCAGCAACAGCTCCCAAACCGAAGGAACCAGGACCCAAAGACCTAGCTGGCCTGAAGGGGCCCCCTGGGGACCCCCAAGCAGCCCCTCTCCATTTGGGTCTGGGGGCTTTCGTTGGGCCGGGAACCTGGGAGCTACCTGCAAGGTTGCAGTTCGAGGCCCGAGAAGCACTCACCGGCCAACATGCCCAACGTCCAACAACAGCTCCCAAACCGAAGGAGCCAGGACCCAAAGACCTAGCTGGCCTGAACGGCCCCCTGGGGGCCCCCAAACAGCCCCTCTCAATTTGGGTCTGGGGGCTTTCGTTGGCCCGGGGATCTGGGAGGTACCTGAAAGGTTGAAGTTCGCGGCCCGAGAAGCACTCTCCGGTCAACATGCCCAACTGCAGCAACAGCTCCCAAACCGAAGGAGCCAGGACACAAAGACCTAGCTGGCCTGAAGGGCCCCCAGGGGGCCCCCAGGTAGCCTCTCTCAATTTGGGTCTGGGGGCTTTCGTTGGGCCGGGGACCTGGGAGGTACCTGCAAGGTTGCAGTTCGCAGCCCGAGAAGCACTCTCCGGCCAACATGCACAACGTCCAACAACAGCTCCCAAACCGAAGGAGCCAGGACCCAAAGACCTAGCTGGCCTGAAGGGCCCCCAGGGGGCCCCCAAGCATCCCCTCTCCATTTGGGTCTGGGGGCTTTCGTTGGGCCGGGGACCTGGGAGGTACCTGCAAGGTTGCAGTTCACGGCCTGAGAAGCACTCTCCGACCAACATGCCCAACGTCCAGCAACAGCTCCCAAACCGAAGGAGCCAGGACCCAAAGACCTAGCTGGCCTGAAGGGCCCCCAGGGGGCCCCCAAGCAGCCCCTCTCCATTTGGGTCTGGGGGCTTTCGTTGGGCCGGGAACCTGGGAGGTACCTGCAAGGTTGCAGTTCGCGGCCTGAGAAGCACTCTCCGGCCAACATGCCCAACTGCAGCAACAGCTCCCAAACCGAAGGAGCCAGGACCCAAAGACCTAGCTGGCCTGAAGGGCCCCCAGGGGGCCCACAAGCAGCCCCTCTCCATTTGGGTCTGGGGGCTTTCGTTGGGCCGGGGACCTGGGAGGTACATGCAAGGTTGCAGATCGCAGCCCGAGAAGCACTCTCCAGCCAACATGCACAACTGCAGCAACAGCTCCCAAACCGAAGGAGCCAGGACCCAAAGACCTAGCTGGCCTGAAGGGCCCCCAGGGGGCCCCCAAGCAGCCCCTCTCAATTTGGGTCTGGGGGCTTTCGTTGGGCCTGGGACCTGTTAGGTACCTGCAAGGTTGCAGTTCGCGGCCCGAGAAGCACTCTCCGGTCAACATGCCCAACTGCAGCAACAGCTCCCAAACCGAAGGAGCCAGGACCCAAAGACCTAGCTGGCCTGAAGGGCCCCCAGGGGGCCCCCAAACAGCCCCTCTCCATTTGGGTCTGGGGGCTTTCGTTGGGCATGGAACCTGGAAGGTACCTGCAAGGTTGCAGTTCGCGGCCCGAGAAGCACTCTCCGGCCAACATGCCCAACGTCCAGCAACAGCTCCCAAACAGAAGGAGCCAGGACCCAAAGACCTAGCTGGCCTGAAGGGCCCCCAGGGGGCCACCAAACAGCCCCTCTCCATTTGGCTCTGGGGGCTTTCGTTGGGCCGGGAACCTGGGAGGTACCTGCAAGTTTGCAGTTCGCAGCCCGAGAAGCACTCTCCGGTCAACATGCCCAACGTCCAGCAACAGCTCCCAAACCGAAGAAGCCAGGACCCAAAGACCTAGCTGGCCTGAAGGGCCCCCAGGGGGCACCCAAGCAGCCCCTCTCAATTTTGGTCTGGGGGCTTTCGTTGGGCATAGAACCTGGGAGGTACCTGAAAGGTTGCATTTCGCAGCACGAGAAGCACTCTCCGGCCAACATGCCCAACTGCAGCAACAGCTTCCAAACCGAAGGAGCCAGGACCCAAAGACCTAGCTGGCCTGAAGGGCCCCCAGGGGGCCCCCAAGCAGCCCCTCTCCATTTGGGTCTGGGGGCTTTCGTTGGGCCTGGGACCTGGGAGGTACCTGCAAGGTTGCAGTTCGCAGCCCGAGAAGCACTCTCCGGTCAACATGCCCAACTGCAGCAACAGCTCCCAAACCGAAGGAGCCAGGACCCAAAGACCTAGCTGGCCTGAAGAGTCCCCAGGGGGCCCCCAAACAGCCCCTCTCAATTTGGGTCTGGGGGCTTTAGTTGGGCATGGAACCTGGGAGGTATCTGCAAGGTTGCAGTTCGCAGCCTGAGAAGCACTCTCCGGCCAACATGCCCAACGTCCAGCAACAGCTCCCAAACTGAAGGAGCCAGGACCCAAAGACCTAGCTGGCCTGAAGGGCCCCCAGGGGGCCCCCAAGCAGCCCCTCTCCATGTGGGTCTGGGGGCTTTCCTTGGGCCGGGAACCTGGGAGCTACCTGCAAGGTTGCAGTTCACGGCCCGAGAAGCACTCTCCGGCCAACATGCCCAACTGCAGCAACAGCTTCCAAACCGAAGGAGCCAGGACCCAAAGACCTAGCTGGCCTGAAGGGCCCCCAGGGGGCCCCCAAGCAGCCCCTCTCCATTTGGGTCTGCGGGCTTTCGTTGGGCCTGGGACCTTGCAGGTACCTTCAAGGTTGCAGTTCGCAGCCCGAGAAGCTCTCTCCGGTCAACATGCCCAACTGCAGAAACAGCTCCCAAACCGAAGGAGCCAGGACCCAAAGAAATAGCTGGCCTGAAGGGCCCCCGGGGGGCCCCCAAGCAGCCCCTCTCAATTTGGGTCTGGGGGCTTTCGTTGGGCGGGAACCTCGGAGCTACCTGCAAGGTTGCAGTTCGAGGCCCGAGAAGCACTCTCCGGCCAACATGCCCAACGTCCAACAACAGCTCCCAAACCGAAGGAGCCAGGACCCAAAGACCTAGCTGGCCTGAAGGGCCCCAGGGGGCCCCCAAGCAGCCCCTCTCAATTTGGGTCTGGGGGCTTTCGTTGGGCCGGGGACATGGGAGGTACCTGCAAGGTTGCAGTTCGCAGCCCGAGAATCACTCTCCAGTCAACATGCCCAACGTCCAGCAACAGCTCCCAAACCGAAGGAGCCAGGACCCAAAGACCTAGCTGGCCTGAAGGGCCCCCAGGGGGCCCCCAAACAGCCCCTCTCCATTTGGGTCTGGGGGCTTTCGTTGGGCCGGGTATCTGGGAGCTACCTGCAAGGTTGCAGTTCGCAGCCCGAGAAGCACTCTCCGGCCAACATGCCCAACGTCCAGCAACAGCTCCCAAACCGAAGGAGCCAGGACCCAAAGACCTAGCTGGCCTGAAGGGCCCCCAGGGGGCCCCCAAACAGCCCCTCTCAATTTGGGTCTGGGGGCTTTCGTTGGGCCGGGGATCTGGGAGGTACCTGAAAGTTTGAAGTTCGCAGCCCGAGAAGCACTCTCCGGCCAACATGCCCAACTGCAGCAACAGCTCCCAAACCGAAGGAGCCAGGCCCCAAAGAAATAGATGGCCTCGAGGGTCCCCAGGAGGCCCGAAAGCAGCCCCTCTCAATTTTGGTCTGGGGGCTTTCGTTGGGCCGGGGACCTGGGAGGTGCCTGCAAGGTTGCAGTTCGCGGCCCGAGAAGCACTCTCCGGCCAACATGCCCAACGTCCAGCAACAGCTCCCAAACCGAAGGAGCCAGGACCCAAAGACCTAGCTGGCATGAAGGGTCCCCAGGGGGCCCGCAAACAGCCCCTCTCAATTTGGGTCTGGGGGCTTTCGTTGGGCATGGAACCTGGGAGCTACCTGCAAGGTTGCAGTTCGCGGCCCGAGAAGCACTCTCCGGCCAACATGCCCAACTGCAGCAACAGCTCCCAAACCGAAGGAGCCAGGACCCAAAGACCTAGCTGGCCTGAAGGGCCCCCAGGGGTCCCCCAAGCAGCCCCTCTCCATTTGGGTCTGGGGGCTTTCGTTGGGCCGGGTATCTGGGAGCTACCTGCAAGGTTGCAGTTCGCAGCCCGAGAAGCACTCTCCGGTCAACATGCACAACTGCAGCAACAGCTCCCAAACCGAAGGAGCCAGGACCCAAAGACCTAGCTGGCCTGAAGGGCCCCCAGGGGGCCCCCAAGCAGCCCCTCTCCATTTGGGTCTGGGGGCTTTCGTTGGGCCGGGGACCTGGGAGGTACCTGCAAGGTTGCAGTTCGCGGCCCGAGAACCACTCTCCGGCCAACATGCCCAACGTCCAGCAACAGCTCCCAAACCGAAGGAACCAGGACCCAAAGACCTAGCTGGCCTGAAGGGGCCCCCTGGGGACCCCCAAGCAGCCCCTCTCCATTTGGGTCTGGGGGCTTTCGTTGGGCCGGGAACCTGGGAGCTACCTGCAAGGTTGCAGTTCGAGGCCCGAGAAGCACTCACCGGCCAACATGCCCAACGTCCAACAACAGCTCCCAAACCGAAGGAGCCAGGACCCAAAGACCTAGCTGGCCTGAACGGCCCCCTGGGGGCCCCCAAACAGCCCCTCTCAATTTGGGTCTGGGGGCTTTCGTTGGCCCGGGGATCTGGGAGGTACCTGAAAGGTTGAAGTTCGCGGCCCGAGAAGCACTCTCCGGTCAACATGCCCAACTGCAGCAACAGCTCCCAAACCGAAGGAGCCAGGACACAAAGACCTAGCTGGCCTGAAGGGCCCCCAGGGGGCCCCCAGGTAGCCTCTCTCAATTTGGGTCTGGGGGCTTTCGTTGGGCCGGGGACCTGGGAGGTACCTGCAAGGTTGCAGTTCGCAGCCCGAGAAGCACTCTCCGGCCAACATGCACAACGTCCAACAACAGCTCCCAAACCGAAGGAGCCAGGACCCAAAGACCTAGCTGGCCTGAAGGGCCCCCAGGGGGCCCCCAAGCATCCCCTCTCCATTTGGGTCTGGGGGCTTTCGTTGGGCCGGGGACCTGGGAGGTACCTGCAAGGTTGCAGTTCACGGCCTGAGAAGCACTCTCCGACCAACATGCCCAACGTCCAGCAACAGCTCCCAAACCGAAGGAGCCAGGACCCAAAGACCTAGCTGGCCTGAAGGGCCCCCAGGGGGCCCCCAAGCAGCCCCTCTCCATTTGGGTCTGGGGGCTTTCGTTGGGCCGGGAACCTGGGAGGTACCTGCAAGGTTGCAGTTCGCGGCCTGAGAAGCACTCTCCGGCCAACATGCCCAACTGCAGCAACAGCTCCCAAACCGAAGGAGCCAGGACCCAAAGACCTAGCTGGCCTGAAGGGCCCCCAGGGGGCCCACAAGCAGCCCCTCTCCATTTGGGTCTGGGGGCTTTCGTTGGGCCGGGGACCTGGGAGGTACATGCAAGGTTGCAGATCGCAGCCCGAGAAGCACTCTCCAGCCAACATGCACAACTGCAGCAACAGCTCCCAAACCGAAGGAGCCAGGACCCAAAGACCTAGCTGGCCTGAAGGGCCCCCAGGGGGCCCCCAAGCAGCCCCTCTCAATTTGGGTCTGGGGGCTTTCGTTGGGCCTGGGACCTGTTAGGTACCTGCAAGGTTGCAGTTCGCGGCCCGAGAAGCACTCTCCGGTCAACATGCCCAACTGCAGCAACAGCTCCCAAACCGAAGGAGCCAGGACCCAAAGACCTAGCTGGCCTGAAGGGCCCCCAGGGGGCCACCAAACAGCCCCTCTCAATTTGGGTCTGGGGGCTTTAGTTGGGCATGGAACCTGGGAGGTATCTGCAAGGTTGCAGTTCGCAGCCTGAGAAGCACTCTCCGGCCAACATGCCCAACGTCCAGCAACAGCTCCCAAACTGAAGGAGCCAGGACCCAAAGACCTAGCTGGCCTGAAGGGCCCCCAGGGGGCCCCCAAGCAGCCCCTCTCCATGTGGGTCTGGGGGCTTTCCTTGGGCCGGGAACCTGGGAGCTACCTGCAAGGTTGCAGTTCACGGCCCGAGAAGCACTCTCCGGCCAACATGCCCAACTGCAGCAACAGCTCCAAAACCGAAGGAGCCAGGACCCAAAGACCTAGCTGGCCTGAAGGGCCCCCAGGGGGCCCCCAAGCAGCCCCTCTCCATTTGGGTCTGCGGGCTTTCGTTGGGCCTGGGACCTGTTAGGTACCTGCAAGGTTGCAGTTCGCGGCCCGAGAAGCACTCTCCGGCCAACATGCCCAACTGCAGCAACAGCTTCCAAACCGAAGGAGCCAGGACCCAAAGACCTAGCTGGCCTGAAGGGCCCCCAGGGGGCCCCCAAGCAGCCCCTCTCCATTTGGGTCTGCGGGCTTTCGTTGGGCCTGGGACCTTGCAGGTACCTTCAAGGTTGCAGTTCGCAGCCCGAGAAGCTCTCTCCGGTCAACATGCCCAACTGCAGAAACAGCTCCCAAACCGAAGGAGCCAGGACCCAAAGAAATAGCTGGCCTGAAGGGCCCCCGGGGGGCCCCCAAGCAGCCCCTCTCAATTTGGGTCTGGGGGCTTTCGTTGGGCGGGAACCTCGGAGCTACCTGCAAGGTTGCAGTTCGAGGCCCGAGAAGCACTCTCCGGCCAACATGCCCAACGTCCAACAACAGCTCCCAAACCGAAGGAGCCAGGACCCAAAGACCTAGCTGGCCTGAAGGGCCCCAGGGGGCCCCCAAGCAGCCCCTCTCAATTTGGGTCTGGGGGCTTTCGTTGGGCCGGGGACATGGGAGGTACCTGCAAGGTTGCAGTTCGCAGCCCGAGAATCACTCTCCAGTCAACATGCCCAACGTCCAGCAACAGCTCCCAAACCGAAGGAGCCAGGACCCAAAGACCTAGCTGGCCTGAAGGGCCCCCAGGGGGCCCCCAAACAGCCCCTCTCCATTTGGGTCTGGGGGCTTTCGTTGGGCCGGGTATCTGGGAGCTACCTGCAAGGTTGCAGTTCGCAGCCCGAGAAGCACTCTCCGGCCAACATGCCCAACGTCCAGCAACAGCTCCCAAACCGAAGGAGCCAGGACCCAAAGACCTAGCTGGCCTGAAGGGCCCCCAGGGGGCCCCCAAACAGCCCCTCTCAATTTGGGTCTGGGGGCTTTCGTTGGGCCGGGGATCTGGGAGGTACCTGAAAGTTTGAAGTTCGCAGCCCGAGAAGCACTCTCCGGCCAACATGCCCAACTGCAGCAACAGCTCCCAAACCGAAGGAGCCAGGCCCCAAAGAAATAGATGGCCTCGAGGGTCCCCAGGAGGCCCGAAAGCAGCCCCTCTCAATTTTGGTCTGGGGGCTTTCGTTGGGCCGGGGACCTGGGAGGTGCCTGCAAGGTTGCAGTTCGCGGCCCGAGAAGCACTCTCCGGCCAACATGCCCAACGTCCAGCAACAGCTCCCAAACCGAAGGAGCCAGGACCCAAAGACCTAGCTGGCATGAAGGGTCCCCAGGGGACCCGCAAACAGCCCCTCTCAATTTGGGTCTGGGGGCTTTCGTTGGGCATGGAACCTGGGAGCTACCTGCAAGGTTGCAGTTCGCGGCCCGAGAAGCACTCTCCGGCCAACATGCCCAACTGCAGCAACAGCTCCCAAACCGAAGGAGCCAGGACCCAAAGACCTAGCTGGCCTGAAGGGCCCCCAGGGGTCCCCCAAGCAGCCCCTCTCCATTTGGGTCTGGGGGCTTTCGTTGGGCCGGGTATCTGGGAGCTACCTGCAAGGTTGCAGTTCGCAGCCCGAGAAGCACTCTCCGGTCAACATGCACAACTGCAGCAACAGCTCCCAAACCGAAGGAGCCAGGACCCAAAGACCTAGCTGGCCTGAAGGGCCCCCAGGGGGCCCCCAAGCAGCCCCTCTCCATTTGGGTCTGGGGGCTTTCGTTGGGCCGGGGACCTGGGAGGTACCTGCAAGGTTGCAGTTCGCGGCCCGAGAACCACTCTCCGGCCAACATGCCCAACGTCCAGCAACAGCTCCCAAACCGAAGGAACCAGGACCCAAAGACCTAGCTGGCCTGAAGGGGCCCCCTGGGGACCCCCAAGCAGCCCCTCTCCATTTGGGTCTGGGGGCTTTCGTTGGGCCGGGAACCTGGGAGCTACCTGCAAGGTTGCAGTTCGAGGCCCGAGAAGCACTCACCGGCCAACATGCCCAACGTCCAACAACAGCTCCCAAACCGAAGGAGCCAGGACCCAAAGACCTAGCTGGCCTGAACGGCCCCCTGGGGGCCCCCAAACAGCCCCTCTCAATTTGGGTCTGGGGGCTTTCGTTGGCCCGGGGATCTGGGAGGTACCTGAAAGGTTGAAGTTCGCGGCCCGAGAAGCACTCTCCGGTCAACATGCCCAACTGCAGCAACAGCTCCCAAACCGAAGGAGCCAGGACACAAAGACCTAGCTGGCCTGAAGGGCCCCCAGGGGGCCCCCAGGTAGCCTCTCTCAATTTGGGTCTGGGGGCTTTCGTTGGGCCGGGGACCTGGGAGGTACCTGCAAGGTTGCAGTTCGCAGCCCGAGAAGCACTCTCCGGCCAACATGCACAACGTCCAACAACAGCTCCCAAACCGAAGGAGCCAGGACCCAAAGACCTAGCTGGCCTGAAGGGCCCCCAGGGGGCCCCCAAGCATCCCCTCTCCATTTGGGTCTGGGGGCTTTCGTTGGGCCGGGGACCTGGGAGGTACCTGCAAGGTTGCAGTTCACGGCCTGAGAAGCACTCTCCGACCAACATGCCCAACGTCCAGCAACAGCTCCCAAACCGAAGGAGCCAGGACCCAAAGACCTAGCTGGCCTGAAGGGCCCCCAGGGGGCCCCCAAGCAGCCCCTCTCCATTTGGGTCTGGGGGCTTTCGTTGGGCCGGGAACCTGGGAGGTACCTGCAAGGTTGCAGTTCGCGGCCTGAGAAGCACTCTCCGGCCAACATGCCCAACTGCAGCAACAGCTCCCAAACCGAAGGAGCCAGGACCCAAAGACCTAGCTGGCCTGAAGGGCCCCCAGGGGGCCCACAAGCAGCCCCTCTCCATTTGGGTCTGGGGGCTTTCGTTGGGCCGGGGACCTGGGAGGTACATGCAAGGTTGCAGATCGCAGCCCGAGAAGCACTCTCCAGCCAACATGCACAACTGCAGCAACAGCTCCCAAACCGAAGGAGCCAGGACCCAAAGACCTAGCTGGCCTGAAGGGCCCCCAGGGGGCCCCCAAGCAGCCCCTCTCAATTTGGGTCTGGGGGCTTTCGTTGGGCCTGGGACCTGTTAGGTACCTGCAAGGTTGCAGTTCGCGGCCCGAGAAGCACTCTCCGGTCAACATGCCCAACTGCAGCAACAGCTCCCAAACCGAAGGAGCCAGGACCCAAAGACCTAGCTGGCCTGAAGGGCCCCCAGGGGGCCACCAAACAGCCCCTCTCAATTTGGGTCTGGGGGCTTTAGTTGGGCATGGAACCTGGGAGGTATCTGCAAGGTTGCAGTTCGCAGCCTGAGAAGCACTCTCCGGCCAACATGCCCAACGTCCAGCAACAGCTCCCAAACTGAAGGAGCCAGGACCCAAAGACCTAGCTGGCCTGAAGGGCCCCCAGGGGGCCCCCAAGCAGCCCCTCTCCATGTGGGTCTGGGGGCTTTCCTTGGGCCGGGAACCTGGGAGCTACCTGCAAGGTTGCAGTTCACGGCCCGAGAAGCACTCTCCGGCCAACATGCCCAACTGCAGCAACAGCTCCAAAACCGAAGGAGCCAGGACCCAAAGACCTAGCTGGCCTGAAGGGCCCCCAGGGGGCCCCCAAGCAGCCCCTCTCCATTTGGGTCTGCGGGCTTTCGTTGGGCCGGGGACCTGGGAGGTACCTTCAAGGTTGCAGTTCGCAGCCCGAGAAGCTCTCTCCGGTCAACATGCCCAACTGCAGAAACAGCTCCCAAACCGAAGGAGCCAGGACCCAAAGAAATAGCTGGCCTGAAGGGCCCCTGGGGGGCCCCCAAACAGCCCCTCTCCATTTGGGTCTGGGGGCTTTCGTTGGGCGGGAACCTCGGAGCTACCTGCAAGGTTGCAGTTCGAGGCCCGAGAAGCACTCTCCGGCCAACATGCCCAACGTCCAACAACAGCTCCCAAACCGAAGGAGCCAGGACCCAAAGACCTAGCTGGCCTGAAGGGCCCCCAGGGTGCCCCCAAACAGCCCCTCTCAATTTGGGTCTGGGGGCTTTCGTTGGGCCTGGGACCTGGGAGGTACCTGCAAGGTTGCAGTTCGCAGCCCAAGAAGCACTCTCCGGCCAACATGCCCAACGTCCAGCAACAGCTCCCAAACCGAAGGAGCCAGGACCCAAAGACCTAGCTGGCCTGAAGGGCCCCCAGGGGGCCCCCAAGCAGCCCCTCTCCATTTGGGTCTGGGGGCTTTCGTTGGGCCGGGAACCTGGGAGCTACCTGCAAGGTTGCAGTTCACGGCCCGAGAACGACTCTCCGGCCAACATGCCCAACTGCAGCAACAGCTCCCAAACCGAAGGAGCCAGGACCCAAAGACCTAGCTGGCCTGAAGGGCCCCCTGGGGGCCCCCAAGCAGCCCCTCTCCATTTGGGTCTGGGGGCTTTCGTTGGGCATGGAACCTGGGAGCTACCTGCAAGTTTGCAGTTCGAGGCCCGAGAAGCACTCTCCGGCCAACATGCCCAACGTCCAACAACAGCTCCCAAACCGAAGGAGCCAGGCCCCAAAGACCTAGCTGGCCTAGACGGCCCCCTGGGGGCCCCCAAACAGCCCCTCTCAATTTGGGTCTGGGGGCTTTCGTTGGGCCGGGGACATGGGAGGTATCTGCAAGGTTGCAGTTCGCAGCCCGAGAAGCACTCTCCGGTCAACATGCCCAACGTCCAGCAACAGCTCCCAAACCGAAGGAGCCAGGACCCAAAGACCTAGCTGGCCTGAAGGGCCCCCAGGGGGCCCGCAAACAGCCCCTCTCAATTTGGGTCTGGGGGCTTTCATTGGGCCTGTGACCTGGGAGGTACCTGCAAGGTTGCAGTTCGCGGCCCGAGAAGCACTCTCCGGCCAACATGCCCAACGTCCAGCAACAGCTCCCAAACCGAAGGAGCCAGGACCCAAAGACCTAGCTGGCCTGAAGGGCACCCAGGGGGCCGCCATGCAGCCCCTCTCAATTTGGGTCTGGGGGCTTTCGTTGGGCATGGAACCTGGGAGGTACCTGCAAGGTTACAGTTCGCGGCCCGAGAAGCACTCTCCGGCCAACATGCCCAACTGCAGCAACAGCTCCCAAACCGAAGGAGCCAGGACCCGAAGAAATAGCTGGCCTGGAGTGTGCCCAGGGGGCCCGCAAGCAGCCCCTCTCAATTTTAGTCTAGGGGCTTTCGTTGGGCCGGGAACCTGGGAAGTGCCTGTAAGGTTGCAGTTCGCGGCCCGAGAAGCACTCTCCGGCCTACATGCCCAACTCCAGCAACAGCTCCCAAACCGAAGGTGCCAGGCCCCAAAAAAATAGCTGGCCTCGAGTGTCCCAAGGAAGCCCGCAAGCAGCCCCTCTCAATTTTGGTCTGGGGGCTTTCGTTGGGCCTGGGACCTGGGAGGTACCTGCAAGGTTGCAGTTCGCAGCCCGAGAAGCACTCTCCGGCCAACATGCCCAACGTCCAGCAACAGCTCCCAAACCGAAGGAGCCAGGACCCAAAGACCTAGCTGGCCTGAAGGGCCCCCAGGGGGCCCCCAAGCAGCCCCTCTCCATTTGGGTCTGGGGGCTTTCGTTGGGCCGGGAACCTGGGAGCTACCTGCAAGGTTGCAGTTCACGGCCCGAGAACGACTCTCCGGCCAACATGCACAACGTCCAGCAACAGCTCCCAAACTGAAGGAGCCAGGACCCAAAGACCTAGCTGGCCTGAAGGGGCCCCAGGGGGCCCCCAAGCAGCCCCTCTCCATTTGGGTCTGGGGGCTTTCGTTGGGCCGGGAACCTGGGAGCTACCTGCAAGGTTGAAGTTCGAGGCCCGAGAAGCACTCTCCGGCCAACATGCCCAACGTCCAACAACAGCTCCCAAACCGAAGGAGCCAGGACCCAAAGACCTAGCTGGCCTAGACGGCCCCCTGGGGGCACCCAAACAGCCCCTCTCAATTTGGGTCTGGGGGCTTTCGTTGGGCCGAGGATCTGGGAGGTACCTGAAAGGTTGAAGTTCGCAGCCCGAGAAGCACTCTCCGGCCAACATGCCCAACTGCAGCAACAGCTCCCAAACCGAAGGAGCCAGGACCCAAAGACCTAGCTGGCCTGAAGGGGCCCCAAGGGGCCCCCAAGCAGCCCCTCTCCATTTGGGTCTGGGGGCTTTCCTTGGGCCGGGAACCTGGGAGCTACCTGCAAGGTTGCAGTTCACGGCCCGAGAAGCACTCTCCGGCCAACATGCCCAACGTCCAGCAACAGCTCCCAAACCGAAGGAGCCAGGACCCAAAGACCTAGCTGGCCTGAAGGGCCCCCAGGGGGCCCCCAAGCAGCCCCTCTCCATTTGGGTCTGGGGGCTTTCCTTGGGCCGGGAACCTAGGAGCTACCTGCAAGGTTGCAGTTCGCGGCCCGAGAAGCACTCTCCGGCCAACATGCCCAACTGCAGCAACAGCTCCCAAACCGAAGGAGCCAGGACCCAAAGACCTAGCTGGCCTGAAGGGCCCCCAGGGGTCCCCCAAGCAGCCCCTCTCAATTTGGGTCTGGGGGCTTTCGTTGGGCCGGGGACCTGGGAGGTACCTGCAAGGTTGCAGTTCACGTACCGAGAAGCACTCTCCGGCCAACATGCCCAACGTTCAGGAACAGCTCCCAAACCGAAGGAGCCAGGACACAAAGACCTAGCTGGCCTGAAGGGCCCCCAGGGGTCCCCCAAGCAGCCCCTCTCCATTTGGGTCTGGGGGCTTTCGTTGGGCCGGGGACCTGGGAGGTACCTGCAAGGTTGCAGTTCGCAGCCCGAGAAGCACTCTCCAGTCAACATGCCCAACGTCCAGCAACAGCTCCCAAACCGAAGGAGCCAGGACCCAAAGACCTAGCTGGCCTGAAGGGCCCCCAGGGGGCCCCCAAACAGCCCCTCTCCATTTGGGTCTGGGGGCTTTCGTTGGGCATGGAACCTGGGAGGTACCTGCAAGGTTGCAGTTCGCGGCCCGAGAAGCACTCTCCGGCCAACATGCCCAACGTCCAGCAACAGCTCCCAAACCGAAGGAGCCAGGACCCAAAGACCTAGCTGGCCTGAAGGGCCCCCAGGGGGCCCCCAAACAGCCCCTCTCCATTTGGGTCTGGGGGCTTTCGTTGGGCCGAGTATCTAGGAGCTACCTGCAAGGTTGCAGTTCGCAGCCCGAGAAGCACTCTCCGGCCAACATGCCCAACGTCCAGCAACAGCTCCCAAACCGAAGGAGCCAGGACCCAAAGACCTAGCTGGCCTGAAGGGGCCCCAGGGGGCCCCCAAACAGCCCCTCTCCATTTGGGTCTGGGGGCTTTCGTTGGGCATGGAACCTGGGAGGTACCTGCAAGGTTGCAGTTCGCGGCCCGAGAAGCACTCTCCGGCCAACATGCCCAACGTCCAGCAACAGCTCCCAAACCGAAGGAGCCAGGACCCAAAGACCTAGCTGGCCTGAAGGGTCCCCAGGGGGCCCCCAAGCAGCCCCTCTCCATTTGGGTCTGGGGGCTTTCGTTGGGCCGGGTATCTGGGAGCTACCTGCAAGGTTGCAGTTCGCAGCCCGAGAAGCACTCTCCGGCCAACATGCCCAACGTCCAGCAACAGCTCCCAAACCGAAGGAGCCAGGACCCAAAGACCTAGCTGGCCTGAAGGGCCCCCAGGGGGCCCCCAAACAGCCCCTCTCAATTTGGGTCTGGGGGCTTTCGTTGGGCCGGGGATCTGGGAGGTACCTGAAAGTTTGAAGTTCGCAGCCCGAGAAGCACTCTCCGGCCAACATGCCCAACTGCAGCAACAGCTCCCAAACCGAAGGAGCCAGGCCCCAAAGAAATAGCTGGCCTCGAGGGTCCCCAGGAGGCCCGAAAGCAGCCCCTCTCAATTTTGGTCTGGGGGCTTTCGTTGGGCCGGGGACCTGGGAGGTGCCTGCAAGGTTGCAGTTCGCGGCCCGAGAAGCACTCTCCGGCCAACATGCCCAACGTCCAGCAACAGCTCCCAAACCGAAGGAGCCAGGACCCAAAGACCTAGCTGGCATGAAGGGTCCCCAGGGGGCCCGCAAACAGCCCCTCTCAATTTGGGTCTGGGGGCTTTCGTTGGGCATGGAACCTGGGAGGTACCTGCAAGGTTGCAGTTCGAGGCCCGAGAAGCACTCTCCGGCCAACATGCCCAACTGCAGCAACAGCTCCCAAACCGAAGGAGCCAGGACCCAAAGACCTAGCTGGCCTGAAGGGCCCCCAGGGGGCCCCCAAGCAGCCCCTCTCCATTTGGGTCTTGGGGCTTTCGTTGGGCCGGGGACCTGGGAGCTACCTGCAAGGTTGCAGTTCGCAGCCCGAGAAGCACTCTCCGGTCAACATGCCCAACTATAGCAAAAGCTCCCAAACCGAAGGAGCCAGGACCCAAAGACCTAGCTGGCCTGAAGGGCCCCCAGGGGGCCCCCAAGCAGCCCCTCTCCATTTGGGTCTGGGGGCTTTCGTTGGGCCGGGGACCTGGGAGGTACCTGCAAGGTTGCAGTTCACGGCCCGAGAACGACTCTCCGGCCAACATGCCCAACGTCCAGCAACAGCTCCCAAACCGAAGGAACCAGGACCCAAAGACCTAGCTGGCCTGAAGGGGCCCCCTGGGGGCCCCCAAGCAGCCCCTCTCCATTTGGGTCTGGGGGCTTTCGTTGGGCCGGGAACCTGGGAGGTACCTGCAAGGTTGCAGTTCGAGGCCCGAGAAGCACTCACCGGCCAACATGCCCAACGTCCAACAACAGCTCCCAAACCGAAGGAGCCAGGACCCAAAGACCTAGCTGGCCTGAAGGGCCCCCAGGGGGCCCCCAAACAGCCCCTCTCAATTTGGGTCTGGGGGCTTTCGTTGGCCCGGGGATCTGGGAGGTACCTGAAAGGTTGAAGTTCGCGGCCCGAGAAGCACTCTCCGGCCAACATGCCCAACTGCAGCAACAGCTCCCAAACCGAAGGAGCCAGGACACAAAGACCTAGCTGGCCTGAAGGGCCCCCAGGGGGCCCCCAGGTAGCCTCTCTCTAATTTGGGTCTGGGGGCTTTCGTTGGGCCGGGGACATGGGAGGTACCTGCAAGGTTGCAGTTCGCAGCCCGAGAAGCACTCTCCGGCCAACATGCCCAACGTCCAGCAACAGCTCCCAAACCGAAGGAGCCAGGACCCAAAGACCTAGCTGGCCTGAAGGGGCCCCAGGGGGCGCCCAAACAGCCCCTCTCCATTTGGGTCTGGGGGCTTTCGTTGGGCCGGGAACCTGGGAGTTACCTGCAAGGTTGCAGTTCGCGGCCCGAGAAGCACTCTCCGGCCAACATGCCCAACTGCAGCAACAGCTCCCAAACCGAAGGAGCCAGGACCCAAAGACCTAGCTGGCCTGAAGGGCCCCCAGGGGGCCCCCAAACAGCCCCTCTCCATTTGGGTCTGGGGGCTTTCGTTGGCCCGGGGACCTGGGAGTTACATGCAAGGTTGCAGATCGCAGCCCGAGAAGCACTCTCCGGCCAACATGCCCAACTGCAGCAACAGCTCCCAAACCAAAGGAGCCAGGACCCAAAGACCTAGCTGGCCTGAAGGGCCCCCAGGGGGCCCCCAAGCAGCCCCTCTCCATTTGGGTCTGGGGGCTTTCGTTGGGCCTGGGACCTGGGAGGTACCTGCAAGGTTGCAGTTCGCAGCCCGAGAAGCACTCTCCGGTCAACATGCCCAACGTCCAGCAACAGCTCCCAAACCGAAGGAGCCAGGACCCAAAGACCTAGCTGGCCTGAAGGGCCCCCAGGGGGCCACCAAACAGACCCTCTCCATTTGGGTCTGGGGGCTTTCGTTGGGCATGGAACCTGGGAGGTACCTGCAAGGATGCAGTTCGAGGCCCGAGAAGCACTCTCCGGCCAACATGCCCAACGTCCAGCAACAGCTCCCAAACCGAAGGAGCCAGGACCCAAAGACCTAGCTGGCCTGAAGGGCCCCCAGGGGGCCCCCAAGCAGCCCCTCTCAATTTGGGTCTGGGGGCTTTCGTTGGGCCGGGAACCTGGGAGGTACCTGCAAGGTTGCAGTTCGCAGCCCGAGAAGCACTCTCCGGCCAACATGCCCAACTGCAGCAACAGCTCCCAAACCGAAGGAGCCAGGACCCAAAGACCTAGCTGGCCTGAAGGGCCCCCAGGGGGCCCCCAAGCAGCCCCTCTCCATTTGGGTCTGGGGGCTTTCGTTGGGCCGGGGACCTGGGAGGTACATGCAAGGTTGCAGATCGCTGCCCGAGAAGCACTCTCCAGCCAACATGCACAACTGCAGCAACAGCTCCCAAACCGAAGGAGCCAGGACCCAAAGACCTAGCTGGCCTGAAGGGCCCCCAGGGGGCCCCCAAGCAGCCCCTCTCAATTTGGGTCTGGGGGCTTTCGTTGGGCCTGGGTCCTGGGAGGTAACTGCAAGGTTGCAGATCGCAGCCCGAGAAGCACTCTCCGGCCAACATGCCCAACTGCAGCAACAGCTCCCAAACCGAAGGAGCCAGGACCCAAAGACCTAGCTGGCCTGAAGGGCCCCCAGGGGGCCCCAAAGCAGCCCCTCTCCATTTGGGTCTGGGGGCTTTCGTTGGGCCTGGGACCTGGGAGGTACCTGCAAGGTTGCAGTTCACGACCCGAGAACGACTCTCCGGCCAACATGCCCAACGTCCAGCAACAGCTCCCAAACCGAAGGAACCAGGACCCAAAGACCTAGCTGGCCTGAAGGGGCCCCCTGGGGGCCCCCAAGCAGCCCCTCTCCATTTGGGTCTGGGGGCTTTCGTTGGGCCGGGAACCTGGGAGCTACCTGCAAGGTTGCAGTTCGAGGCCCGAGAAGCACTCACCGGCCAACATGCCCAACGTCCAACAACAGCTCCCAATCCGAAGGAGCCAGGACCCAAAGACCTAGCTGGCCTGAAGGGCCCCCTGGGGGCCCCCAAACAGCCCCTCTCAATTTGGGTCTGGGGGCTTTCGTTGGCCCGGGGATCTGGGAGGTACCTGAAATGTTGAAGTTCGCGGCCCGAGAAGCACTCTCCGGCCAACATGCCCAACTGCAGCAACAGCTCCCAAACCGAAGGAGCCAGGACACAAAGACCTAGCTGGCCTGAAGGGCCCCCAGGGGGCCCCCAGGTAGCCTCTCTCTAATTTGGGTCTGGGGGCTTTCGTTGGGCCGGGGACATGGGAGGTACCTGCAAGGTTGCAGTTCGCAGCCCGAGAAGCACTCTCCGGCCAACATGCCCAACGTCCAGCAACAGCTCCCAAACCGAAGGAGCCAGGACCCAAAGACCTAGCTGGCCTGAAGGGGCCCCAGGGGGCCCCCAAACAGCCCCTCTCCATTTGGGTCTGGGGGCTTTCGTTGGGCCGGGGACCTGGGAGTTACATGCAAGGTTGCAGATCGCAGCCCGAGAAGCACTCTCCGGCCAACATGCCCAACTGCAGCAACAGCTCCCAAACCAAAGGAGCCAGGACCCAAAGACCTAGCTGGCCTGAAGGGCCCCCAGGGGGCCCCCAAGCAGCCCCTCTCCATTTGGGTCTGGGGGCTTTCGTTGGGCCTGGGACCTGGGAGGTACCTGCAAGGTTGCAGTTCGCGGCCCGAGAAGCACTCTCCGGTCAACATGCCCAACGTCCAGCAACAGCTCCCAAACCGAAGGAGCCAGGACCCAAAGACCTAGCTGGCCTGAAGGGCCCCCAGGGGGCCACCAAACAGACCCTCTCCATTTGGGTCTGGGGGCTTTCGTTGGGCATGGAACCTGGGAGGTACCTGCAAGGTTGCAGTTCGCGGCCCGAGAAGCACTCTCCGGCCAACATGCCCAACGTCCAGCAACAGCTCCCAAACCGAAGGAGCCAGGACCCAAAGACCTAGCTGGCCTGAAGGGCCCCCAGGGGGCCCCCAAGCAGCCCCTCTCAATTTGGGTCTGGGGGCTTTCGTTGGGCCGGGAACCTGGGAGGTACCTGCAAGGTTGCAGTTCGCGGCCCGAGAAGCACTCTCCGGCCAACATGCTCAACTGCAGCAACAGCTCCCAAACCGAAGGAGCCAGGACCCAAAGACCTAGCTGGCCTGAAGGGCCCCCAGGGGGCCCCCAAGCAGCCCCTCTCCATTTGGGTCTGGGGGCTTTCGTTGGGCCGGGGACCTGGGAGGTACATGCAAGGTTGCAGATCGCAGCCCGAGAAGCACTCTCCAGCCAACATGCACAACTGCAGCAACAGCTCCCAAACCGAAGGAGCCAGGACCCAAAGACCTAGCTGGCCTGAAGGGCCCCCAGGGGGCCTCCAAGGAGCCCCTCTCAATTTGGGTCTGGGGGCTTTCGTTGGGCCTGGGACCTGGGAGGTAACTGCAAGGTTGCAGTTCGCAGCCCGAGAAGCACTCTCCGGTCAACATGCCCAACGTCCAGCAACAGCTCCCAAACCGAAGGAGCCAGGACCCAAAGACCTAGCTGGCCTGAAGGGCCCCCAGGGGGCCCCCAAACAGCCCCTCTCCATTTGGGTCTGGGGGCTTTCGTTGGGCATGGAACCTGGGAGGTACCTGCAAGGTTGCAGTTCGCGGCCCGAGAAGCACTCTCCGGCCAACATGCCCAACGTCCAGCAACAGCTCCCAAACCGAAGGAGCCAGGACCCAAAGACCTAGCTGGCCTGAAGGGCCCCCAGGGGGCCCCCAAGCAGCCCCTCTCAATTTGGGTCTGGGGGCTTTCGTTGGGCCGGGGACCTGGGAGGTACCTGCAAGTTTGCAGTTCGCAGCCCGAGAAGCACTCTCCGGTCAACATGCCCAACGTCCAGCAACAGCTCCCAAACCGAAGGAGCCAGGACCCAAAGACCTAGCTGGTCTGAAGGGCCCCCAGGGGGCACCCAAGCAGCCCCTCTCAATTTTGGTCTGGGGGCTTTCGTTGGGAATAGAACCTGGGAGGTACCTGCAAGGTTGCAGTTCGAGGCCCGAGAAGCACTCACCGGCCAACATGCCCAACGTCCAACAACAGCTCCCAAACCGAAGGAGCCAGGACCCAAAGACCTAGCTGGCCTGAAGGGCCCCCTGGGGGCCCCCAAACAGCCCCTCTCAATTTGGGTCTGGGGGCTTTCGTTGGCCCGGGGATCTGGGAGGTACCTGAAAGGTTGAAGTTCGCGGCCCGAGAAGCACTCTCCGGCCAACATGCCCAACTGCAGCAACAGCTCCCAAACCGAAGGAGCCAGGACCCAAAGACCTAGCTGGCCTGAAGGGCCCCCAGGGGGCCCCCAAGCAGCCCCTCTCAATTTGGGTCTGGGGGCTTTCGTTGGGCCTGGGACCTGGGAGGTAACTGCAAGGTTGCAGTTCGCAGCCCGAGAAGCACTCTCCGGTCAACATGCCCAACGTCCAGCAACAGCTCCCAAACCGAAGGAGCCAGGACCCAAAGACCTAGCTGGCCTGAAGGGCCCCCAGGGGGCCCCCAAACAGCCCCTCTCCATTTGGGTCTGGGGGCTTTCGTTGGGCATGGAACCTGGGAGGTACCTGCAAGGTTGCAGTTCGCGGCCCGAGAAGCACTCTCCGGCCAACATGCCCAACGTCCAGCAACAGCTCCCAAACCGAAGGAGCCAGGACCCAAAGACCTAGCTGGCCTGAAGGGCCCCCAGGGGGCCCCCAAACAGCCCCTCTCCATTTGGGTCTGGGGGCTTTCGTTGGGCCGGGGACCTGGGAGGTACCTGCAAGTTTGCAGTTCGCAGCCCGTGAAGCACTCTCCGGTCAACATGCCCAACGTCCAGCAACAGCTCCCAAACCGAAGGAGCCAGGACCCAAAGACCTAGCTGGCCTGAAGGGCCCCCAGGGGGCACCCACGCAGCCCCTCTCAATTTTGGTCTGGGGGCTTTCGT
This sequence comes from Gallinula chloropus, assembly GCF_964237585.1. NCBI lineage: Eukaryota > Metazoa > Chordata > Aves > Gruiformes > Rallidae > Gallinula > Gallinula chloropus. The sequence continues at coordinate 92,298 of NW_028168208.1, read as the reverse complement.
TGGGAATAGAACCTGGGAGGTACCTGCAAGGTTGCAGTTCGAGGCCCGAGAAGCACTCACCGGCCAACATGCCCAACGTCCAACAACAGCTCCCAAACCGAAGGAGCCAGGACCCAAAGACCTAGCTGGCCTGAAGGGCCCCCTGGGGGCCCCCAAACAGCCCCTCTCAATTTGGGTCTGGGGGCTTTCGTTGGCCCGGGGATCTGGGAGGTACCTGAAAGGTTGAAGTTCGCGGCCCGAGAAGCACTCTCCGGCCAACATGCCCAACTGCAGCAACAGCTCCCAAACCGAAGGAGCCAAGACACAAAGACCTAGCTGGCCTGAAGTGCCGCCAGGGGGCCCCCAGGTAGCCTCTCTCTAATTTGGGTCTGGGGGCTTTCGTTGGGCCGGGGACCTGGGAGGTACCTGCAAGGTTGCAGTTCGCAGCCCGAGAAGCACTCTCCGGCCAACATGCCCAACGTCCAGCAACAGCTCCCAAACCGAAGGAGCCAGGACCCAAAGACCTAGCTGGCCTGAAGGGCCCCCAGGGGGCCCCCAAGCAGCCCCTCTCCATTTGGGTCTGGGGGCTTTTGTTGGGCCGGGGACCTGGGAGGTACCTGCAAGGTTGCAGTTCACGGCCTGAGAAGCACTCTCCGACCAACATGCCCAACGTCCAGCAACAGCTCCCAAACCGAAGGAGCCAGGACCCAAAGACCTAGCTGGCCTGAAGGGGCCCCAGGGGGCGCCCAAACAGCCCCTCTCCATTTGGGTCTGGGGGCTTTCGTTGGGCCGGGAACCTGGGAGCTACCTGCAAGGTTGCAGTTCGCGGCCCGAGAAGCACTCTCCGGCCAACATGCCCAACTGCAGCAACAGCTCCCAAACCGAAGGAGCCAGGACCCAAAGACCTAGCTGGCCTGAAGGGCCCCCAGGGGGCCCCCAAGCAGCCCCTCTCCATTTGGGTCTGGGGGCTTTCGTTGGGCCGGGGACCTGGGAGTTACATGCAAGGTTGCAGATCGCAGCCCGAGAAGCACTCTCCGGCCAACATGCCCAACTGCAGCAACAGCTCCCAAACCAAAGGAGCCAGGACCCAAAGACCTAGCTGGCCTGAAGGGCCCCCAGGGGGCCCCCAAGCAGCCCCTCTCAATTTGGGTCTGGGGGCTTTTGTTGGGCCTGGGACCTGGGAGGTACCTGCAAGGTTGCAGTTCGCGGCCCGAGAAGCACTCTCCGGTCAACATGCCCAACGTCCAGCAACAGCTCCCAAACCGAAGGAGCCAGGACCCAAAGACCTAGCTGGCCTGAAGGGCCCCCAGGGGGCCCCCAAACAGCCCCTCTCCATTTGGGTCTGGGGGCTTTCGTTGGGCATGGAACCTGGGAGGTACCTGCAAGGATGCAGTTCGCGGCCCGAGAAGCACTCTCCGGCCAACATGCCCAACGTCCAGCAACAGCTCCCAAACCGAAGGAGCCAGGACCCAAAGACCTAGCTGGCCTGAAGGGCCCCCAGGGGGCACCCAAGCAGCCCCTCTCAATTTGGGTCTGGGGGCTTTCGTTGGGCCGGGAACCTGGGAGGTACCTGCAAGGTTGCAGATCGCAGCCCGAGAAGCACTCTCCAGCCAACATGCCCAACTGCAGCAACAGCTCCCAAACCGAAGGAGCCAGGACCCAAAGACCTAGCTGGCCTGAAGGGCCCCCAGGGGGCCCCCAAGCAGCCCCTCTCCATTTGGGTCTGGGGGCTTTCGTTGGGCCTGGGACCTGGGAGGTAACTGCAAGGTTGCAGTTCGCAGCCCGAGAAGCACTCTCCGGTCAACATGCCCAACGTCCAGCAACAGCTCCCAAACCGAAGGAGCCAGGACCCAAAGACCTAGCTGGCCTGAAGGGCCCCCAGGGGGCCCCCAAACAGCCCCTCTCCATTTGGGTCTGGGGGCTTTCGTTGGGCATGGAACCTGGGAGGTACCTGCAAGGTTGCAGTTCGCGGCCCGAGAAGCACTCTCCGGCCAACATGCCCAACGTCCAGCAACAGCTCCCAAACCGAAGGAGCCAGGACCCAAAGACCTAGCTGGCCTGAAGGGCCCCCAGGGGGCCCCCAAACAGCCCCTCTCCATTTGGGTCTGGGGGCTTTCGTTGGGCCGGGAACCTGGGAGGTACCTGCAAGTTTGCAGTTCGCAGCCCGAGAAGCACTCTCCGGTCAACATGCCCAACGTCCAGCAACAGCTCCCAAACCGAAGGAGCCAGGACCCAAAGACCTAGCTGGTCTGAAGGGCCCCCAGGGGGCACCCAAGCAGCCCCTCTCAATTTTGGTCTGGGGGCTTTCGTTGGGAATAGAACCTGGGAGGTACCTGCAAGGTTGCAGTTCGCGGCCCGAGAAGCACTCTCCGGCCAACATGCCCAACTGCAGCAACAGCTCCCAAACCGAAGGAGCCAGGACCCAAAGACCTAGCTGGCCTGAAGGGCCCCCAGGGGGCCCCCAAACAGCCCCTCTCCATTTGGGTCTGGGGGCTTTCGTTGGGCCGGGGACCTGGGAGTTACATGCAAGGTTGCAGATCGCAGCCCGAGAAGCACTCTCCGGCCAACATGCCCAACGTCCAGCAACAGCTCCCAAACCAAAGGAGCCAGGACCCAAAGACCTAGCTGGCCTGAAGGGCCCCCAGGGGGCCCCCAAGCAGCCCCTCTCCATTTGGGTCTGGGGCTTTAGTTGGGCCGGGAACCTGGGAGGTACCTGCAAGGTTGCAGTTCGCAGCCCGAGAAGCACTCTCCGGTCAACATGCCCAACGTCCAGCAACAGCTCCCAAACCGAAGGAGCCAGGACCCAAAGACCTAGCTGGCCTGAAGGGCCCCCAGGGGGCCCCCAAACAGCCCCTCTCCATTTGGGTCTGGGGGCTTTCGTTGGGCATGGGACCTGGGAGGTACCTGCGAGGATGCAGTTCGCGGCCCGAGAAGCACTCTCCGGCCAACATGCCCAACTGCAGCAACAGCTCCCAAACCGAAGGAGCCAGGACCCAAAGACCTAGCTGGCCTGAAGGGCCCCCAGGGGGCCCCCAAGCAGCCCCTCTCCATTTGGGTCTGGGGGCTTTCGTTGGGCCGGGGACCTGGGAGGTACCTGCAAGGTTGCAGTTCGCAGCCCGAGAAGCACTCTCCGGTCAACATGCCCAACTGCAGCAACAGCTCCCAAACCGAAGGAGCCAGGACCCAAAGACCTAGCTGGCCTGAAGGGCCCCCAGGGGGCCCCCAAGCAGCCCCTCTCCATTTGGGTCTGGGGGCTTTCGTTGGGCCTGGGACCTGGGAGGTAACTGCAAGGTTGCAGTTCGCGGCCCGAGAAGCACTCTCCGGTCAACATGCCCAACGTCCAGCAACAGCTCCCAAACCGAAGGAGCCAGGACCCAAAGACCTAGCTGGCCTGAAGGGTCCCCAGGGGGCCCCCAAACAGCCCCTCTCAATTTGGGTCTGGGGGCTTTCGTTGGGCATGGAACCTGGGAGGTACCTGCAAGGTTGCAGTTCGCGGCCCGAGAAGCACTCTCCGGCCAACATGCCCAACTGCAGCAACAGCTCCCAAACCGAAGGAGCCAGGACCCAAAGACCTAGCTGGCCTGAAGGGCCCCCAGGGGGCCCCCAAGCAGCCCCTCTCCATTTGGGTCTGGGGGCTTTCGTTGGGCCGGGGACCTGGGAGCTACCTGCAAGGTTGCAGTTCGCAGCCCGAGAAGCACTCTCCGGTCAGAATGCCCAACTGCAGCAACAGCTCCCAAACCGAAGGAGCCAGGACCCAAAGACCTAGCTGGCCTGAAGGGTCCCCAGGGGGCCCCCAAGCAGCCCCTCTCAATTTGGGTCTGGGGGCTTTCGTTGGGCCTGGGACCTGGGAGGTACCTGCAAGGTTGCAGTTCGCAGCCCGAGAAGCACTCTCCGGCCAACATGCCCAACGTCCAGCAACAGCTCCCAAACCGAAGGAGCCAGGACCCAAAGACCTAGCTGGCCTGAAGTGTCCCCAAGGGGCCCCCAAGCAGCCCCTCTCTATTTGGGTCTGGGGGCTTTCGTTGGGGATGGAACCTGGGAGGTACCTGCAAGGTTACAGTTCGCAGCCTGAGAAGCACTCTCCGGCCAACATGCCCAACTGCAGCAACAGCTCCCAAACCAAAGGAGCCAGGACCCAAAGACCTAGCTGGCCTGAAGAGTCCTCAAGGGGCCCCCATGCAGCCCCTCTCCATTTGGTTCTGGGGGCTTTCGTTGGGCATGGAACCTGGGAGGTACCTGCAAGTTTGCAGTTCGCGGCCCGAGAAGCACTCTCCGGCCATCATGCCCAACGTCCAGCAACAGCTCCCAAACCGAAGGAGCCAGGACCCAAAGACCTAGCTGGCCTGAAGAGTCCACAGGGGGCCCCCAAACAGACCCTCTCCATTTGGGTCTGGGGGCTTTCGTTGGGCCGGGAACCTGGTAGCTACCTGCAAGGTTGCAGTTCGCAGCCCGAGAAGCACTCTCCGGTCAACATGCCAAACGTCCAGCAACAGCTCCCAAACCGAAGGAGCCAGGACCCAAAGACCTAGCTGGCCTGAAGGGCCCCCAGGGGGCCCCCAAGCAGCCCCTCTCAATTTGGGTCTGGGGGCTTTCGTTGGGCCTGGGACATGGGAGGTACCTGCAAGGTTGCAGTTCGCAGCCCGAGAAGCACTCTCCGGCCAACATGCCCAACTGCAGCAACAGCTCCCAAACCGAAGGAGCCAGGACCCAAAGACCTAGCTGGCCTGAAGGGCCCCCAGGGGGCCCCCAAGCAGCCCCTCTCAATTTGGGTCTGGGGGCTTTCGTTGGGCCGGGGACCTGGGAGGTACCTGCAAGGTTGCAGTTCGCAGCCCGAGAAGCACTCTCCGGTCAACATGCCCAACTGCAGCAACAGCTCCCAAACCGAAGGAGGCAGGACCCAAAGACCTAGCTGGCCTGAAGGGGCCCCAGGGGGCCCCCAAGCAGCCCCTCTCAATTTGGGTCTGGGGGCTTTCGTTGGGCCTGGGACCTGGGAGGTACCTGCAAGTTTGCAGTTCGCAGCCCGAGAAGCACTCTCCGGCCAACATGCCCAACGTCCAGCAACAGCTCCCAAACCGAAGGAGCCAGGACCCAAAGACCTAGCTGGCCTGAAGAGTCCCCAGGGGGCCCCCAAACAGCCCCTCTCAATTTGGGTCTGGGGGCTTTAGTTGGGCATGGAACCTGGGAGGTACCTGCAAGGTTGCAGTTCGCGGCCCGAGAAGCACTCTCCGGCCAACATGCCCAACGTCCAGCAACAGCTCCCAAACCGAAGGAGCCAGGACCCAAAGACCAAGCTGGCCTGAAGGGCCCCCAGGGGGCCCCCAAGCAGCCCCTCTCCATTTGGGTCTGCGGGCTTTCGTTGGGCCGGGGACATGGGAGGTACCTTCAAGGTTGCAGTTCGCAGCCCGAGAAGCTCTCTCCGGTCAACATGCCCAACTGCAGAAACAGCTCCCAAACCGAAGGAGCCAGGACCCAAAGACCTAGCTGGCCTGAATGGCCCCCAGGGGGCCCCCAAGCAGCCCCTCTCAATTTGGGTCTGGGGGCTTTCGTTGGGCCGGGGATCTTGGAGGTACCTGCAAGGTTGCAGTTCGCGGCCCGAGAAGCACTCTCCGGCAAACATGCCAAACGTCCAGCAACAGCTCCCAAACCGAAGGAGCCAGGACCCAAAGACCTAGCTGGCCTGAAGAGTCCCCAGGGGGCCCCCAAGCAGCCCCTCTCCATTTGGGTCTGGGGGCTTTCGTTGGGCCGGGAACCTGGGAGGTACCTGCAAGGTTGCAGTTCGCAGCCCGAGAAGCACTCACCGGCCAACATGCCCAACTGCAGCAACAGCTCCCAAACCGAAGGAGCCAGGACACAAAGACCTAGCTCGCCTGAAGGGCCCCCAGGGGGCCCCCAAGCAGCCCCTCTCAATTTGGGTCTGGGGGCTTTCGTTGGGCCGGGGATCTGGGAGGTACCTGCAAGGTTGCAGTTCGCGGCCCGAGAAGCACTCTCCGGCCAACATGCCCAACTGCAGCAACAGCTCCCAAACCGAAGGAGTCAGGACCCAAAGACCTAGCTGGCCTGAAGGGCCCCAAGGGGGCCCCCAAACAGCCCCTCTCCATTTGGGTCTGGGGGCTTTCGTTGGGCCGGGAACCTGGGAGCTACCTGCAATGTTGCAGTTCACGGCCCGAGAGCGACTCACCGGCCAACATGCCCAACGTCCAGCAACAGCTCCCAAACCGAAGGAGCCAGGACCCAAAGACCTAGCTGGCCTGAAGGGGCCCCAGGGGGCCCCCAAGCAGCCCCTCTCCATTTGGGTCTGGGGGCTTTCGTTGGGCCGGGAACCTCGGAGCTACCTGCAAGGTTGCAGTTCGAGGCCCGAGAAGCACTCTCCGGCCAACATGCCCAACGTCCAACAACAGCTCCCAAACCGAAGGAGCCAGGACCCAAAGACCTAGCTGGCATGAAGGGCCCCCTGGGGGCCCCCAAACAGCCCCTCTCAATTTGGGTCTGGGGGCTTTCGTTGGGCCGGGGACCTGGGAGGTACCTGCAAGGTTGCAGTTCGCATCCCGAGAAGCACTCTCCGGTCAACATGCCCAACGTCCAGCAACAGCTCCCAAACCGAAGGAGCCAGGACCCAAAGACCTAGCTGGCCTGAAGGGCCCCCAGGGGGCCCCCAAGCAGCCCCTCTCAATTTGGGTTTGGGGGCTTTCGTTCGGCCGGGAACCTGGGAGGTACCTGCAAGGTTGCAGTTCGCGGCCCGAGAAGCACTCTCCGGCCAACATGCCCAACTGCAGCAACAGCTCCCAAACCGAAGGAGCCAGGACCCAAAGACCTAGCTGGCCTGAAGGGCCCCCAGGGGGCCCCCAAGCAGCCCCTCTCCATTTGGGTCTGGGGGCTTTCGTTGGGCCGGGGACCTGGGAGGTACATGCAAGGTTACAGATCGCAGCCCGAGAAGCACTCTCCGGCCAACATGCCCAACTGCAGCAACAGCTCCCAAACCGAAGGAGCCAGGCCCCAAAGAAATAGCTGGCCTCGAGGGTCCCCAGGAGGCCCGAAAGCAGCCCCTCTCAATTTTGGTCTGGGGGCTTTCGTTGGGCCGGGGACCTGGGAGGTGCCTGCAAGGTTGCAGTTCGCGGCCCGAGAAGCACTCTCCGGCCAACATGCCCAACGTCCAGCAACAGCTCCCAAACCGAAGGAGCCAGGACCCAAAGACCTAGCTGGCATGAAGGGTCCCCAGGGTGCCCGCAAACAGCCCCTCTCAATTTGGGTCTGGGGGCTTTCGTTGGGCATGGAACCTGGGAGGTACCTGCAAGGTTGCAGTTCGCGGCCCGAGAAGCACTCTCCGGCCAACATGCCCAACTGCAGCAACAGCTCCCAACCCGAAGGAGCCAGGACCCAAAGACCTAGCTGGCCTGAAGGGCCCCCAGGGGGCCCCCAAGCAGACCCTCTCCATTTGGGTCTGGGGGCTTTCGTTGGGCCGGGGACCTGGGAGCTACCTGCAAGGTTGCAGTTCGCGGCCCGAGAAGCACTCTCCGGTCAACATGCACAACTGCAGCAACAGCTCCCAAACCGAAGGAGCCAGGACACAAAGACCTAGCTGGCCTGAAGGGCCCCCAGGGGGCCCCCAAGCAGCCCCTCTCCATTTGGGTCTGGGGGCTTTCGTTGGGCCGGGGACCTGGGAGCTACCTGCAAGGTTGCAGTTCACGGCCCGAGAAGCACTCTCCGGCCAACATGCCCAACGTCCAGCAACAGCTCCCAAACCGAAGGAGCCAGGACCCAAAGACCTAGCTGGCCTGAAGGGGCCCCCTGGGGGCCCCCAAGCAGCCCCTCTCCATTTGGGTCTGGGGGCTTTCGTTGGGCCGGGAACCTGGGAGCTACCTGCAAGGTTGCAGTTCGAGGCCCGAGAAGCACTCACCGGCCAACATGCCCAACGTCCAACAACAGCTCCCAAACCGAAGGAGCCAGGACCCAAAGACCTAGCTGGCCTGAAGGGCCCCCTGGGGGCCCCCAAACAGCCCCTCTCCATTTGTGTCTGGGGGCTTTCGTTGGCCCGGGGATCTGGGAGGTACCTGAAAGGTTGAAGTTCGCGGCCCGAGAAGCACTCTCCGGTCAACATGCCCAACTGCAGCAACAGCTCCCAAACCGAAGGAGCCAGGACACAAAGACCTAGCTGGCCTGAAGGGCCCCCAGGGGGCCCCCAGGTAGCCTCTCTCAATTTGGGTCTGGGGGCTTTCGTTGGGCCGGGGACATGGCTGGTACATGCAAGGTTGCATTTCGCAGCCCGAGAAGCACTCTCCGGCCAACATGCCCAACTGCAGCAACAGCTCCCAAACCGAACGAGCCACGCCCCAAAGAAATAGCTGGCCTCGAGGGTCCCCAGGAGGCCCGAAAGCAGCCCCTCTCAATTTTGGTCTGGGGGCTTTCGTTGGGCCGGGATCCTGGGAGGTGCCTGCAAGGTTGCAGTTCGCGGCCCGAGAAGCACTCTCCGGCCAACATGCCCAACGTCCAGCAACTGCTCCCAAACCCAAGGAGCCAGGACCCAAAGACCTAGCTGGCCTGAAGGGGCCCCAGGGGGCCCCCAAACAGCCCCTCTCCATTTGGGTCTGGGGGCTTTCGTTGGGCCTGGGACCTGGGAGGTACCTGCAAGGTTGCAGTTCGCGGCCCGAGAAGCACTCTCCGGCCAACAGGCCCAACTGCAGCAACAGCTCCCAAACCGAAGGAGCCAGGACCCAAAGACCTAGCTGGCCTGAAGGGCCCCCAGGGGGCCCCCAAGCAGACCCTCTCCATTTGGGTCTGGGGGCTTTCGTTGGGCCGGGGACCTGGGAGGTACCTGCAAGGTTGCAGTTCACAGCCCGAGAAGCACTCTCCGGCCAACATGCCCAACGTCCAGCAACAGCTCCCAAACCGAAGGAGCCAGGACCCAAAGACCTAGCTGGCCTGAAGTGTCCCCAAGGGGCCCCCAAGCAGCCCCTCTCTATTTGGGTCTGGGGGCTTTCGTTGGGGATGGAACCTGGGAGGTACCTGCAAGGTTACAGTTCGCAGCCTGAGAAGCACTCTCCGGCCAACATGCCCAACTGCAGCAACAGCTCCCAAACCGAAGGAGCCAGGACCCAAAGACCTAGCTGGCCTGAAGGGGCCCCCAGGGGGCCCCCAAACAGCCCCTCTCCATTTGGGTCTGGGGGCTTTCTTTGGGCCGGGAACCTGGGAGCTATCTGCACGTTTGCAGTTCGCGGCCCCAGAAGCACTCTCCGGTCAACATGCCCAACGTCCAGCAACAGCTCCCAAACCGAAGGAGCCAGGACCCAAAGACCTAGCTGGCCTGAAGGGCCCCCAGGGGGCCCCCAAGCAGCCCCTCTCAATTTGGGTCTGGGGGCTTTCGTTGGGCCTGGGACATGGGAGGTACCTGCAAGTTTGCAGTTCGCAGCCCGAGAAGCACTCTCCGGCCAACATGCCCAACTGCAGCAACAGCTCCCAAACCGAAGGAGCCAGGACCCAAAGACCTAGCTGGCCTGAAGGGCCCCCAGGGGGCCCCCAAGCAGCCCCTCTCCATTTGGGTCTGGGGGCTTTCGTTGGGCCGGGGACCTGGGAGGTACCTGCAAGGTTGCAGTTCGCAGCCCGAGAAGCACTCTCCGGTCAACATGCCCAATTGCAGCAACAGCTCCCAAACCGAAGGAGCCAGGACCCAAAGACCTAGCTGGCCTGAAGGGGCCCCAGGGGGCCCCCAAGCAGCCCCTCTCAATTTGGGTCTGGGGGCTTTCGTTGGGCCTGGGACCTGGGAGGTACCTGCAAGTTTGCAGTTCGCAGCCCGAGAAGCACTCTCCGGCCAACATGCCCAACGTCCAGCAACAGCTCCCAAACCGAAGGAGCCAGGACCCAAAGACCTAGCTGGCCTGAAGGGCCCCCAGGGGGCCCCCAAACAGACCCTCTCCATTTGGGTCTGGGGGCTTTCGTTGGGCCGGGGACCTGGGAGGTACCTGCAAGGTTGCAGTTCGCATCCCGAGAAGCACTCTCCGGCCAACATGCCCAACGTCCAGCAACAGCTCCCAAACCGAAGGAGCCAGGACCCAAAGACCTAGCTGGCCTGAAGGGCCCCCAGGGGGCCCCCAAGCAGCCCCTCTCAATTTGGGTTTGGGGGCTTTCGTTCGGCCGGGAACCTGGGAGGTACCTGCAAGGTTACAGTTCGCGGCCCGAGAAACACTCTCCGGCCAACATGCACAACTGCAGCAACAGCTCCCAAACCGAAGGAGCCAGGACCCAAAGACCTAGCTGGCCTGAAGGGCCCCCAGGGGGCCCCCAAGCAGCCCCTCTCCATTTGGGTCTGGGGGCTTTCGTTGGGCCGGGGACATGGGAGGTACTTCAAGGTTTCAGTTCGCAGCCCGAGAAGCACTCTCCGGCCAACATGCCCAACGTCCAGCAACAGCTCCCAAACCGAAGGAGCCAGGACCCAAAGACCTATCTGGCCTGAAGGGCCCCCAGGGGGCACCCAAGCAGCCCCTCTCAATTTGGGTCTGGGGGCTTTCGTTGGGCTGGGAACCTGGGAGGTACCTGCAAGGTTGCAGTTCGCAGCCCGAGAAGCACTTTCCGGCCAAAATGCCCAACGTCCAGCAACAGCTCCCAAACCGAAGGAGCCAGGACCCAAAGACCTAGCTGGCCTGAAGTGTGCACAGGGGGCCCCCAAACAGCCCCTCTCAATTTGGGTCTGGGGGCTTTCGTTGGGCATGGAACCTGGGAGGTACCTGCAAGGTTGCAGTTCGCGGCCCGAGAAGCACTCTCCGGCCAACATGCCCAACTGCAGCAACAGCTCCCAAACCGAAGGAGCCAGGACCCAAAGACCTAGCTGGCCTGAAGGGGCCCCAAGGGGCCCCCAATCAGCCCCTCCCAATTTGGGTCTGGGGGCTTTCGTTGGGCCGGGGACCTGGGAGCTACATGCAAGGTTGCAGTTCACGTACCGAGAAGCACTCTCCGGCCAACATGCCCAACGTCCAGCAACAGCTCCCAAACCGAAGGAGCCAGGACCCAAAGACCTAGCTGGCCTGAAGGGGCCCCAGGGGGCCCCCAAACAGCCCCTCTCCATTTGGGTCTGGGGGCTTTCGTTGGGCCGGGAACCTGGGAGCTACCTGCAAGGTTGCAGTTCGCGGCCCGAGAAGCACTCTCCGGCCAACATGCCCAACTGCAGCAACAGCTCCCAAACCGAAGGAGCCAGGACCCAAAGACCTAGCTGGCCTGAAGGGCCCCCAGGGGGCCCCCAAACAGCCCCTCTCCATTTGGGTCTGGGGGCTTTCGTTGGGCCGGGAACCTGGCAGCTACCTGCAAGGTTGCAGTTCACGGCCCGAGAAGCACTCTCCGGTCAACATGCCCAACTGCAGCAACAGCTCCCAAACCGAAGGAGCCAGGACCCAAAGACCTAGCTGGCCTGAAGGGCCCCCAGGGGGCACCCAAGCAGCCCCTCTCCATTTGGGTCTGTGGGCTTTCGTTGGGCCGGGAACCTGGGAGCTACCTACAAGGTTGCAGTTCGCGGCCCGAGAAGCACTCTCCGGCCAACATGCACAACTGCAGCAACAGCTCCCAAACCGAAGGAGCCAGGACCCAAAGACCTAGCTGGCCTGAAGGGCCCCCAGGGGGCCCCCAAGCAGCCCCTCTCAATTTTGGTCTGGGGGCTTTCGTTGGGCCTGGGACCTGGGATGTACCTGCAAGGTTGCAGTTCGCAGCCCGAGAAGCATTCTCCGGTCAACATGCCCAACGTCCAGCAACAGCTCCCAAACCGAAGGAGCCAGGACCCAAAGACCTAGCTGGCCTGAAGGGCCCCCAGGGGGCCCCCAAGCAGCCCCTCTCAATTTGGGTCTGGGGGCTTTCGTTGGGCATGGAACCTGGGAGCTACCTGCAAGGTTGCAGTTCGCGGCCCGAGAACCACTCTCCGGTCAACATGCCCAACGTCCAGCAACAGCTCCCAAACCGAAGGAGCCAGGACCCAAAGAAATAGCTGGCCTGGAGGGTCCCCGGGGGCCCCCAAACAGCCCCTCTCCATTTGGGTCTGGGGCCTTTCGTTGGGCCGGGAACCTGGGAGCTACCTGCAAGGTTGCAGTTCACGGCCCGAGAACCACTCTCCGGTCAACATGCCCAACTGCAGCAACAGCTCCCAAACCGAAGGAGCCAGGACCCAAAGACCTAGCTGGCCTGAAGGGCCCCCAGGGGGCCCCCAAGCAGCCCCTCTCCATTTGGGTCTGGGGTCTTTCGTTGGGCCGGGAACCTGGGAGCTACCTACAAGGTTGCAGTTCGCAGCCCGAGAAGCACTCTCCGGCCAACATGCCCAACGTCCAGCAACAGCTCCCAAACCGAAGGAGCCAGGACCCAAAGACCTAGCTGGCCTGAAGGGGCCCCAGGGGGCCCCCAAACTGCCCCTCTCCATTTGGGTCTGGGGGCTTTCGTTGGGCCGGGAACCTGGGAGCTACCTGCCAGGTAGCAGTTCGCGGCCCGAGAAGCACTCTCCGGTCAACATGCCCAACGTCCAGCAACAGCTCCCAAAGCGAAGGAGCCAGGACCCAAAGACCTAGCTGGCCTGAAGGGCCCCCAGGGGGCCCCCAAGCAGCCCCTCTCAATTTGGGTCTGGGGGCTTTCGTTTGGCCTTGGACATGGGAGGTACCTGCAAGTTTGCAGTTCGCAGCCCGAGAAGCACTCTCCGGCCAACATGCCCAACGTCCAGCAACAGCTCCCAAACCGAAGGAGCCAGGACCCAAAGACCTAGCTGGCCTGAAGAGTCCCCAGGGGACCCCCAAACAGCCCCTCTCAATTTGGGTCTGGGGGCTTTCGTTGGGCCGGGAACCTGGGAGGTACCTGCAAGGTTGCAGTTCGCGGCCGAAAAACACTCTCCGGCCAACATGCCCAACTGCAGCAACAGCTCCCAAACCGAAGGAGCCAGGACCCAAAGACCTAGCTGGCCTGAAGGGCCCCCAGGGGGCACCCAAGCAGCCCCTCTCAATTTTGGTCTGGGGGCTTTCGTTGGGCTGGGAACCTGGGAGGTACCTGCAAGGTTGCAGTTCGCAGCCCGAGAAGCACTTTCCGGCCAACATGCCCAACGTCCAGCAACAGCTCCCAAACCCAAGGAGCCAGGACCCAAAGACCTAGCTGGCCTGAAGTGTGCCCAGGGGGCCCCCAAACAGCCCCTCTCAATTTGGGTCTGGGGGCTTTCGTTGGGCATGGAACCTGGGAGGTACCTGCAAGGTTGCAGTTCGCGGCCCGAGAAGCACTCTCCGGCCAACATGCCCAACTGCAGCAACAGCTCCCAAACCGAAGGAGCCAGGACCCGAAGAAATAGCTGGCCTGGAGGGTCCCCAGGGGGCCCCCAAGCAGCCCCTCTCCATTTGGGTCTGGGGGCTTTCGTTGGGCCGGGGTCCTGGGAGGTACCTGCAAGGTTGCAGTTCACGTACAGAGAAGCACTCTCCGGCCAACATGCCCAACGTCCAGCAACAGCTCCCAAACCGAAGGAGCCAGGACCCAAAGACCTAGCTGGCCTGAAGGGGCCCCAGGGGGCCCCCAAACAGCCCCTCTCCATTTGGGTCTGGGGGCTTTCGTTGGGCCGGGAACCTGGGAGCTACCTGCAAGGTTGCAGTTCGCGGCCCGAGAATCACTCTCCGGCCAAAATGCCCAACTGCAGCAACAGCTCCCAAACCGAAGGAGCCAGGACCCAAAGACCTAGCTGGCCTGAAGGGCCCCCAGGGGGGCCCCAAACAGCCCCTCTCCATTTGGGTCTGGGGGCTTTCGTTGGGCCGGGGACATGGGAGGTACCTGCAAGGTTGCAGTTCGCAGCCCGAGAAGCACTCTCCGGTCAACATGCCCAACTGCAGCAACAGCTCCCAAACCGAAGGAGCCAGGACCCAAAGACCTAGCTGGCCTGAAGGGCCCCCAGGGGGCCCCCAAACAGCCCCTCTCCATTTGGGTCTGGGGGCTTTCGTTGGGCCGGGATCCTGGGAGGTACCTGCAAGGTTGCAGATCGCGGCCCGAGAAGCACTCTCCGGCCAACATGCACAACTGCAGCAACAGCTCCCAAAGCGAAGGAGCCAGGACCCAAAGACCTAGCTGGCCTGAAGAGTCCCCAAGGGGCCCCCAAGCAGCCCCTCTCTATTTTGGTCTGGGGGCTTTCGTTGGGCATGGAACCTGGGAGGTACCTGCAAGGTTACAGTTCGCAGCCTGAGAAGCACTCTCCGGCCAACATGCCCAACGTCCAGCAACAGCTCCCAAACCGAAGGAGCCAGGACCCAAAGCCCTAGCTGGCCTGAAGGGTCCCCAGGGGCCCCCAAACAGCCCCTCTCCATTTGGGTCTGGGGGCTTTCGTTGGGCCGGGAACCTGGGAGGTACCTACAAGGTTGCAGTTCGCGGCCCGAGAAGCACTCTCCGGCCAACATGCCCAACTGCAGCAACAGCTCCCAAACCGAAGGAGCCAGGACCCAAAGACCTAGCTGGCCTGAAGAGTCCCCAAGGGGCCCCCAAGCAGCCACTCTCAATTTGGGTCTGGGGGCTTTCGTTAGGCATGGAACCTGGGAGCTACCTGCAAGTTTGCAGTTCGCGGCCCGAGAAGCACTCTCCGTCCATCATGCCCAACGTCCAGAAACAGCTCCCAAACCGAAGGAGCCAGGACCCAAAGACCTAGCTGGCCTGAAGAGTCCACAGGCGTCCCCCAAGCAGCCCCTCTCCATTTGGGTCTGGGGGCTTTCGTTGGGCCGGGAACCTGGGAGCTACCTGCAAGGTTGCAGTTCGCAGCCCGAGAAGCACTCTCCGGCCAACATGCCCAACGTCAAGCGACAGCTCCCAAACCGAAGGAGCCAGGACCCAAAGACCTAGCTGGCCTGAAGGGGCCCCAGGGGACCCCAAACAGCCCCTCTCCATTTGGGTCTGGGGGCTTTCGTTGGGCCGGGAACCTGGGAGCTACCTACAAGGTTGCAGTTCGCGGCCCGAGAAGCACTCTCCGGCCAACATGCACAACTGCAGCAACAGCTCCCAAACCGAAGGAGCCAGGACCCAAAGACCTAGCTGGCCTGAAGGGCCCCCAGGGGGCCCCCAAGCAGCCCCTCTCAATTTTGGTCTGGGGGCTTTCGTTGGGCCTGGGACCTGGGAGCTACCTGCAAGGTTGCAGTTCACGGCCCGAGAACCACTCTCCGGTCAACATGCCCAACTGCAGCAACAGCTCCCAAAGCGAAGGAGCCAGGACCCAAAGACCTAGCTGGCCTGAAGGGCCCCCAGGGGTCCCCAAGCAGCCCCTCTCCATTTGGGTCTGTGGGCTTTCGTTGGGCCGGGGACCTGGGAGGTACCTGCAAGGTTGCAGTTCGCAGCCCGAGAAGCACTCTCCGGCCAACATGCCCAACGTCCAGCAACAGCTCCCAAACCGAAGGAGCCAGGACCCAAAGACCTAGCTGGCCTGAAGGGGCCCCAGGGGGCCCCCAAACAGCCCCTCTCCATTTGGGTCTGGGGGCTTTCGTTGGGCCGGGAACCTGGGAGCTACCTGCCAGGTTGCAGTTCGCGGCCCGAGAAGCACTCTCCGGTCAACATGCCCAACGTCCAGCAACAGCTCCCAAACCGAAGGAGCCAGGACCCAAAGACCTAGCTGGCCTGAAGGGCCCCCAGGGGGCCCCCAAGCAGCCCCTCTCAATTTGGGTCTGGGGGCTTTCGTTGGGCCTGGGACCTGGGAGGTACCTGCAAGGTTGCAGTT
Organism: Gallinula chloropus; assembly: GCF_964237585.1. Taxonomy (NCBI): domain Eukaryota; kingdom Metazoa; phylum Chordata; class Aves; order Gruiformes; family Rallidae; genus Gallinula; species Gallinula chloropus. The sequence goes on along the minus strand of NW_028168208.1, from coordinate 76,640 downwards.
CGCAGCCCGAGAAGCACTCTCCGGCCAACATGCCCAACGTCCAGCAACAGCTCCCAAACCGAAGGAGCCAGGACCCAAAGACCTAGCTGGCCTGAAGAGTCCCCAGGGGACCCCCAAAACAGCCCCTCTCAATTTGGGTCTGGGGGCTTTCGTTGGCCATGGAACCTGGGAGGTACCTGCAAGGTTGCAGTTCGCGGCCCGAGAAACACTCTCCGGCCAACATGCCCAACTGCAGCAACAGCTCCCAAACCGAAGGAGCCAGGACCCAAAGACCTAGCTGGCCTGAAGGGCCCCCAGGGGGGCCCCAAACAGCCCCTCTCCATTTGGGTCTGGGGGCTTTCGTTGGGCCTGGGACATGGGAGGTACCTGCAAGTTTGCAGTTCGCGGCCCGAGAAGCACTCTCCGTCCATCATGCCCAACGTCCAGAAACAGCTCCCAAACCGAAGGAGCCAGGACCCAAAGACCTAGCTGGCCTGAAGAGTCCACAGGCGTCCCCCAAGCAGCCCCTCTCCATTTGGGTCTGGGGGCTTTCGTTGGGCCGGGAACCTGGGAGCTACCTGCAAGGTTGCAGTTCGCAGCCCGAGAAGCACTCTCCGGCCAACATGCCCAACGTCAAGTGAGAGCTCCCAAACCGAAGGAGCCAGGACCCAAAGACCTAGCTGGCCTGAAGGGGCCCCAGGGGACCCCAAACAGCCCCTCTCCATTTGGGTCTGGGGGCTTTCGTTGGGCCGGGAACCTGGGAGCTACCTACAAGTTTGCAGTTCGCGGCCCGAGAAGCACTCTCCGGCCAACATGCACAACTGCAGCAACAGCTCCCAAACCGAAGGAGCCAGGACCCAAAGACCTAGCTGGCCTGAAGGGCCCCCAGGGGGCCCCCAAGCAGCCCCTCTCAATTTTGGTCTGGGGGCTTTCGTTGGGCCTGGGACCTGGGAGCTACCTGCAAGGTTGCAGTTCACGGCCCGAGAACCACTCTCCGGTCAACATGCCCAACTGCAGCAACAGCTCCCAAAGCGAAGGAGCCAGGACCCAAAGACCTAGCTGGCCTGAAGGGCCCCCAGGGGTCCCCAAGCAGCCCCTCTCCATTTGGGTCTGTGGGCTTTCGTTGGGCCGGGAACCTGGGAGCTACCTGCAAGGTTGCAGTTCGCAGCCCGAGAAGCACTCTCCGGCCAACATGCCCAACGTCCAGCAACAGCTCCCAAACCGAAGGAGCCAGGACCCAAAGACCTAGCTGGCCTGAAGGGGCCCCAGGGGGCCCCCAAACAGCCCCTCTCCATTTGGGTCTGGGGGCTTTCGTTGGGCCGGGAACCTGGGAGCTACCTGCCAGGTTGCAGTTCGCGGCCCGAGAAGCACTCTCCGGTCAACATGCCCAACGTCCAGCAACAGCTCCCAAACCGAAGGAGCCAGGACCCAAAGACCTAGCTGGCCTGAAGGGCCCCCAGGGGGCCCCCAAGCAGCCCCTCTCAATTTGGGTCTGGGGGCTTTCGTTGGGCCTGGGACCTGGGAGGTACCTGCAAGGTTGCAGTTCGCAGCCCGAGAAGCACTCTCCGGCCAACATGCCCAACGTCCAGCAACAGCTCCCAAACCGAAGGAGCCAGGACCCAAAGACCTAGCTGGCCTGAAGAGTCCCCAGGGGACCCCCAAAACAGCCCCTCTCAATTTGGGTCTGGGGGCTTTCGTTGGCCATGGAACCTGGGAGGTACCTGCAAGGTTGCAGTTCGCGGCCCGAGAAACACTCTCCGGCCAACATGCCCAACTGCAGCAACAGCTCCCAAACCGAAGGAGCCAGGACCCAAAGACCTAGCTGGCCTGAAGGGCCCCCAGGGGGCCCCCAAGCAGCCCCTCTCCATTTGGGTCTGGGGGCTTTCGTTGGGCCGGGAACCTGGGAGCTACCTGCAAGGTTGCAGATCGCAGCCCGAGAAGCACTCTCCGGTCAACATGCCCAACGTCCAGCAACAGCTCCCAAACCGAAGGAGCCAGGACCCAAAGACCTAGCTGGCCTGAAGGGCCCCCAGGGGGCACCCAAGCAGCCCCTCTCAATTTGGGTCTGGGGGCTTTCGTTGGGCTGGGAACCTGGGAGGTACCTGCAAGGTTGCAGTTCGCGGCCCGAGAAGCACTCTCCGGCCAACATGCCCAACTGCAGCAACAGCTCCCAAACCGAAGGAGCCAGGACCCGAAGACATAGCTGGCCTGGAGGGTCCCCAGGGGGCCCCCAAGCAGCCCCTCTCCATTTGGGTCTGGGGGCTTTCGTTGGGCCGGGGTCCTGGGAGGTACCTGCAAGGTTGCAGTTCGCGGCCCGAGAAGCACTCTCCCGTCAACATGCCCAACGTCCAGCAACAGCTCCCAAACCGAAGGAGCCAGGACCCAAAGACCTAGCTGGCCTGAAGGGCCCCCAGGGGGCCCCCAAACAGCCCCTCTCAATTTGGGTCTGGGGGCTTTCGTTGGGCCGGGGACATGGGAGGTACCTGCAAGGTTGCAGTTCGCGGCCCGAGAAGCACTCTCCGGCCAACATGCCCAACTGCAGCAACAGCTCCCAAACCGAAGGAGCCAGGACCCAAAGACCTAGCTGGCCTGAATAGTCCCCAGGGGGCACCCAAACAGCCCCTCTCAATTTGGATCTGGGGGCTTTCATTGGGCCGGGAACCTGGGAGCTACCTGCAAGTTTGCAGTTCGCGGCCCGAGAAACACTCTCCGGCCAACATGCCCAACTGCAGCAACAGCTCCCAAACCGAAGGAGCCAGGACCCAAAGACCTAGCTGGCCTGAAGGGCCCCCAGGGGGGCCCCAAGCAGCCCCCTCACTTTTGGTCTACGGGCTTTCGTTGGGCCGGGAACCTGGGAAGTGCCTGCAAGGTTGCAGTTCGCGGCCCGAGAAGCACTCTCCGGCCAACATGCCCAACTGCAGCAAGAGCTCCCAAACCGAAGGAGCCAGGACCCAAAGACCTAGCTGGCCTGAAGGGGCCCCAAGGGGACCCCAAGCAGCCCCTCTCAATTTGGGTCTGGGGGCTTTCCTTGGGCATGGAACCTGGGAGCTACCTGCAAGGTTGCAGTTCACGTACCGAGAAGCACTCTCCGGTCAACATGCCCAACGTCCAGCAAAAGCTCCCAAACCGAAGGAGCCAGGACCCAAAGACCTAGCTGGCCTGAAGGGGCCCTTGGGGACCCCAAACAGCCCCTCTCCATTTGGGTCTGGGGGCTTTCGTTGGGCCGGGAACCTGGGAGCTACCTACAAGGTTGCTGTTCGCGGCCCGAGAAGCACTCTCCGGCCAACATGCCCAACTGCAGCAACAACTCCCAAACCGAAGGAGCCAGGACCCAAAGAAAGAGCTGGCCTGGAGGGACTCCGGGGGCCCACAAGCAGCCCCTCTCAATTTTGGTCTGGGGGCTTTCGTTGGGCCGGGAACCTGGGAAGTGCCTGCAAGGTTGCAGTTCGCGGCCCGAGAAGCACTCTCCGGCCAACATGCCCAACTGCAGCAACAGCTCCCAAACCGAAGGAGCCAGGACCCAAAGACCTAGCTGGCCTGAAGGGCCCCCAGGGGGCCCCCAAGCAGCCCCTCTCCATTTGGGTCTGGGGGCTTTCGTTGGGCCGGGAACCTGGGAGGTACCTGCAAGGTTGCAGTTCGCAGCCCGAGAAGCACTCTCCGGTCAACATGCCCAACGTCCAGCAACAGCTCCCAAACCGAAGGAGCCAGGACCCAAAGAACTAGCTGGCCTGAAGGGCCCCCAGGGGGCCCCCAAGCAGCCCCTCTCAATTTGGGTCTGGGGGCTTTCGTTGGGCCTGGGACCTGGGAGGTACCTGCAAGGTTGCAGTTCGCGGCCCGAGAAGCACTCTCCGGCCAACATGCCCAACTGCAGCAACAGCTCCCAAACCGAAGGAGCCAGGACCCAAAGACCTAGCTGGCCTGAAGGGCCCCCAGGGGGCCCCCAAGCAGCCCCTCTCAATTTGGGTCTGGGGGCTTTCGTTGGGCCGGGGACATGGGAGGTACTTGCAAGGTTGCAGTTCACGGCCTGAGAACCACTCTCCGGCCAACATGCCCAACTGCAGCAACAGCTCCCAAACCGAAGGAGCCAGGACCCAAAGACCTAGCTGGCCTGAAGAGTCCCCAGGGGACCCCCAAACAGCCCCTCTCCATTTGGGTCTGGGGGCTTTCGTTGGGCCTGGGACCTGGGAGGTACCTGCAAGGTTGCAGTTCGCAGCCCGAGAAGCACTCTCCGGTCAACATGCCAAACGTCCAGCAACAGCTCCCAAACCGAAGGAGCCAGGACCCAAAGACCTAGCTGGCCTGAAGGGCCCCCAGGGGGCCCCCAAGCAGCCCCTCTCCATTTGGGTCTGGGGGCTTTCGTTAGGCCGGGAACCTGGGAGGTACCTGCAAGGTTGCAGTTCACGTACCGAGAAGCACTCTCCGGTAAACATGCCCAACGTCCAGCAACAGCTCCCAAACCGAAGGAGCCAGGACCCAAAGACCTAGCTGGCCTGAAGGGGCCCTTGGGGACCCCAAACAGCCCCTCTCCATTTGGGTCTGGGGGCTTTCGTTGGGCCGGGAACCTGGGAGCTACCTACAAGGTTGCTGTTCGCGGCCCGAGAAGCACTCTCCGGCCAACATGCACAATTGCAGCAACAACTCCCAAACCGAAGGAGCCAGGACCCAAAGAAAGAGCTGGCCTGGAGGGACCCCGGGGGCCCACAAGCAGCCCCTCTCAATTTTGGTCTGGGGGCTTTCGTTGGGCCGGGATCCTGGGAAGTGCCTGCAAGGTTGCAGTTCGCGGCCCGAGAAGCACTCTCCGGCCAACATGCCCAACTGCAGCAACAGCTCCCAAACCGAAGGAGCCAGGACCCAAAGACCTAGCTGGCCTGAAGGGGCCCCAAGGGGCCCCCAAGCATCCCCTCTCCATTTGGGTCTGGGGGCTTTCGTTGGGCCGGGAACCTGGGAGCTACCTGCAAGGTTGCAGTTCACGGCCCGAGAAGCACTCTCCGGCCAACATGCCCAACGTCCAGCAACAGCTCCCAAACCGAAGGAGCCAGGACCCAAAGACCTAGCTGGCCTGAAGGGCCCCCAGGGGGCCCCCAAGCAGCCCCTCTCAATTTGGGTCTGGGGGCTTTCGTTGGGCCGGGAACCTGGGAGGTGCCTGCAAGGTTGCAGTTCGCGGCCCGAGAAGCACTCTCCGGCCAACATGCCCAACTGCAGCAACAGCTCCCAAACCGAAGGAGCCAGGACCCAAAGACCTAGCTGGCCTGAAGGGCCCCCAGGGGGCCCCCAAGCAGCCCCTCTCAATTTGGGTCTGGGGGCTTTCGTTGGGCATGGATCCTGGGAGGAACCTGCAATGTTGCAGTTCGCGGCCCGAGAAGCACTCTCCGGCAAACATGCCCAACTGCAGCAACAGCTACCAAACCGAAGGAGCCAGGACCCAAAGACACAGCTGGCCTGGAGTGTCCCCAGGGGGCCCGCAAGCAGCCCCTCTCAATTTTGGTCTGGGGGCTTTCGTTGGGCCGGGAACCTGGGAGGTGCCTGCAAGGTTGCAGTTCGCGGCCCGAGAAGCACTCTCCGGCCAACATGCCCAACTGCAGCAACAGCTCCCAAACCGAAGGAGCCAGGACCCAAAGACCTAGCTGGCCTGAAGGGCCCCCAGGGGGCCCCAAAGCAGCCCCTCTCAATTTGGGTCTGGGGGCTTTCGTTGGGCCTGGGACCTGGGAGGTACCTGCAAGGTTGCAGTTCGCGGCCCGAGAAGCACTCTCCGGTCAACATGCCCAACGTCCAGCAACAGCTCCCAAACCGAAGGAGCCAGGACCCAAAGACCTAGCTGGCCTGAAGGGCCCCCAGGGGGCCCCCAAGCAGACCCTCTCCATTTGGGTCTGGGGGCTTTCGTTGGGCCGTTGGACCTGGGAGGTACCTGCAAGGTTGCAGTTCGCAGCCCGAGAAGCACTCTCCGGCCAACATGCCCAACTGCAGCAACAGCTCCCAAACCGAAGGAGCCAGGACCCAAAGACCTAGCTGGCCTGAAGGGCCCCCAGGGGGCCCCCAAGCAGCCCCTCTCCATTTGGGTCTGGGGGCTTTCGTTGGGCTGGGAACCTGGGAGGTACCTGCAAGGTTGCAGTTCGCAGCCCGAGAAGCACTCTCCGGTCAACATGCCAAACGTCCAGCAACAGCTCCCAAACCGAAGGAGCCAGGACCCAAAGACCTAGCTGGCCTGAAGGGCCCCCAGGGGGCCCCCAAGCAGCCCCTCTCAATTTGGGTCTGGGGGCTTTCGTTGGGCCGGGGACCTGGGAGGTACCTGCAAGTTTGCAGTTCACGTACCGAGAAGCACTCTCCGGCCAACATGCCCAACGTCCAGCAACAGCTCCCAAACCGAAGGAGCCAGGACCCAAAGACCTAGCTGGCCTGAAGTGTCCCCAGGGGGCCCCCAAACAGCCCCTCTCCATTTGTGTCTGGGGGCTTTCGTTGGGCTGGGAACCTGGGAGCTACCTGCAAGGTTGCAGTTCGCAGCCCGAGAAGCACTCTCCAGTCAACATGCCCAACTGCAGCAACAGCTCCCAAACCGAAGGAGCCAGGACCCAAAGACCTAGCTGGCCTGAAGGGCCCCCAGGGGGCCCCCAAGCAGCCCCTCTCAATTTGGGTCTGGGGGCTTTCGTTGGGCATGGAGCCTGGGAGGAACCTGCAAGGTTGCAGTTCGCGGCCCGAGAAGCACTCTCCGGCAAACATGCCCAACTGCAGCAACAGCTACCAAACCGAAGGAGTCAGGACCTAAAGACGTAGCTGGCCTGGAGTGTCCCCAGGGGGCCCGCAAGCAGCCCCTCTCCATTTGGGTCTGGGGGCTTTCGTTGGGCCGGGAACCTGGTAGGTGTCTGCAAGGTTGCAGTTCGCGGCCCGAGAAGCACTCTCCGGCCAACATGCCCAACTGCAGCAACAGCTCCCAAACCGAAGGAGCCAGGACCCAAAGACCTAGCTGGCCTGAAGGGCCCCCAGGGGGCCACCAAGCAGCCCCTCTCAATTTGGATCTGGGGGCTTTCGTTGGGCCTGGGACCTGGCAGGTACCTGCAAGGTTGCAGTTCGCGGCCCGAGAAGCACTCTCCGGTCAACATGCCCAACGTCCAGCAACAGCTCCCAAACCGAAGGAGCCAGGACCCAAAGACCTAGCTGGCCTGAAGGGCCCCCAGGGGTCCCCCAAGCAGCCCCTCTCCATTTGGGTCTGGGGGCTTTCGTTGGGCTGGGAACCTGGGAGGTACCTGCAAGGTTGCAGTTCGCAGCCCGAGAAGCACTCTCCGGTCAACATGCCCAACGTCCAGCAACAGCTCCCAAACCGAAGGAGCCAGGACCCAAAGACCTAGCTGGCCTGAAGGGCCCCCAGGGGGCCCCCAAGCAGCCCCTCTCAATTTGGGTGTGGGGGCTTTCGTTGGGCCGGGGACATGGGAGGTACCTGCAAGGTTGCAGTTCGCAGCCCGAGAAGCACTCTCCGGCCAACATGCCCAACTGCAGCAACAGCTCCCAAACCGAAGGAGCCAGGACCCAAAGAAATAGCTGGCCTGGAGGGTCCCCAGGGGGCCCGCAAGCAGCCCCTCTCCATTTGGGTCTGGGGGCTTTCGTTGGGCATGGAACCTGGGAGGTGCCTGCAAGGTTGCAGTTCGCGGCCCGAGAAGCACTCTCCGGCCAACATGCCCAACTGCAGCAACAGCTCCCAAACCGAAGGAGCCAGGACCCGAAGACATAGCTGGCCTGGAGGGTCCCCAGGGGGCCCCCAAGCAGCCCCTCTCCATTTGGGTCTGGGGGCTTTCGTTGGGCCGGGGACATGGGAGGTACCTGCAAGGTTGCAGTTCGCAGCCCGAGAATCACTCTCCGGTCAACATGCCCAACGTCCAGCAGCAGCTCCCAAACCGAAGGAGCCAGGACCCAAAGACCTAGCTGGCCTGAAGGGCCCCCAGGGGGCCCCCAAACAGCCCCTCTCCATTTGGGTCTGGGGGCTTTCGTTGGGCCTGGGACCTGGGAGGTACCTGCAAGGTTGCAGTTCGCAGCCCGAGAAGCACTCTCCGGTCAACATGCCCAACGTCCAGCAACAGCTCCCAAACCGAAGGAGCCAGGACCCAAAGACCTAGCTGGCCTGAAGGGCCCCCAGGGGGCCCCCAAGCAGCCCCTCTCAATTTGGATCTGGGGGCTTTCGTTGCGCCGGGGACCTGGGAGCTACCTGCAAGGTTGCAGTTCGCAGCCCGAGAAGCACTCTCCGGTCAACATGCCCAACTGCAGCAACAGCTCCCAAACCGAAGGAGCCAGGACCCAAAGACCTAGCTGGCCTGAAGGGCCCCCAGGGGGCCCCCAAGCAGCCCCTCTCAATTTGGGTCTGGGGGCTTTCGTTGGGCCGTTGGACCTGGGAGGTACCTGCAAGGTTGCAGTTCGCAGCCCGAGAAGCACTCTCCGGCCAACATGCCCAACTGCAGCAACAGCTCCCAAACCGAAGGAGCCAGGACCCAAAGACCTAGCTGGCCTGAAGGGCCCCCAGGGGGCCCCCAAGCAGCCCCTCTCCATTTGGGTCTGGGGGCTTTCGTTGGGCTGGGAACCTGGGAGGTACCTGCAAGGTTGCAGTTCGCAGCCCGAGAAGCACTCTCCGGTCAACATGCCAAACGTCCAGCAACAGCTCCCAAACCGAAGGAGCCAGGACCCAAAGACCTAGCTGGCCTGAAGGGCCCCCAGGGGGCCCCCAAGCAGCCCCTCTCAATTTGGGTCTGGGGGCTTTCGTTGGGCCGGGGACATGGGAGGTACCTGCAAGGTTGCAGTTCGCAGCCCGAGAAGCACTCTCCGGCCAACATGCCCAACTGCAGCAACAGCTCCCAAACCGAAGGAGCCAGGACCCAAAGAAATAGCTGGCCTGGAGTGTCCCCAGGGGGCCCCCAAGCAGCCCCTCTCCATTTGGGTCTGGGGGCTTTCGTTGGGCATGGAACCTGGGAGGTGCCTGCAAGGTTGCAGTTCGCGGCCCGAGAAGCACTCTCCGGCCATCATGCCCAATGTCCAGCAACAGCTCCCAAACCGAAGGAGCCAGGACCCAAAGACCTAGCTGGCCTGAAGGGGCCCCAGGGGCCCACAAACAGCCGCTCTCAATTTTGGTCTGGGGGCTTTCGTTGGGCCGGGGACATGGGAGGTACCTGCAAGGTTGCAGTTCGCAGCCCGAGAATCACTCTCCGGTCAACATGCCCAACGTCCAGCAGCAGCTCCCAAACCGAAGGAGCCAGGACCCAAAGACCTAGCTGGCCTGAAGGGCCCCCAGGGGGCCCCCAAACAGCCCCTCTCCATTTGGGTCTGGGGGCTTTCGTTGGGCCTGGGACCTGGGAGGTACCTGCAAGGTTGCAGTTCGCAGCCCGAGAAGCACTCTCCGGTCAACATGCCCAACGTCCAGCAACAGCTCCCAAACCGAAGGAGCCAGGACCCAAAGACCTAGCTGGCCTGAAGGGGCCCCAGGGGGCCCCCAAGCAGCCCCTCTCAATTTGGATCTGGGGGCTTTCGTTGCGCCGGGGACATGGGAGGTACCTGCAAGGTTGCAGTTCGCAGCCCGAGAAGCACTCTCCGGTCAACATGCCCAACTGCAGCAACAGCTCCCAAACCGAAGGAGCCAGGACCCAAAGACCTAGCTGGCCTGAAGGGCCCCCAGGGGGCCCCCAAGCAGCCCCTCTCCATTTGGGTCTGGGGGCTTTTGTTGGGCCGGGGACCTGGGAGGTACCTGCAAGGTTGCAGTTCACGGCCCGAGAAGCACTCTCCGGCCAACATGTCCAACGTCCAGCAACAGCTCCCAAACCGAAGGAGCCAGGACCCAAAGACCTAGCTGGCCTGAAGGGCCCCCAGGGGGCCCCCAAACAGCCCCTCTCCATTTGGGTCTGGGGGCTTTCGTTGGGCCGGGAACCTGGGAGGTACCTGCAAGGTTGCAGTTCGCGGCCCGAGAAGCACTTTCCGGCCAACATGCCCAACTGCAGCAACAGCTCCCAAACCGAAGGAGCCAGGACCCAAAGACCTAGCTGGCCTGAAGGGCCCCCAGGGGGCCCCCAAGCAGCCCCTCTCCATTTGGGTCTGGGGGCTTTCGTTGGGCCGGGGACCTGGGAGCTACCTGCAAGGTTGCAGTTCGCAGCCCGAGAAGCACTCTCCGGCCAACATGCCCAACTGCAGCAACAGCTCCCAAACCGAAGGAGCCAGGACCCAAAGATCTAGCTGGCCTGAAGGGCCCCCAGGGGGCCCCCAAACAGCCCCTCTCCATTTGGGTCTGGGGGCTTTCGTTGGGCCGGGGACCTGGGAGGTACCTGCAAGGTTGTAGTTCACGTACCGAGAAGCACTCTCCGGCCAACATGCCCAACGTCCAGCAACAGCTCCCAAACCGAAGGAGCCAGGACCCAAAGACCTAGCTGGCCTGAAGGGGCCCCAGGGGGCCCCCAAGCAGCTCCTCTCCATTTGGGTCTGGGGGCTTTCATTGGGCATGGAACCTGGGAGCTACCTGCAAGGTTGCACTTCGCAGCCTGAGAAGCACTCTCCGGCCAACATGCCCAACTGCAGCAACAGCTCCCAAACCGAAGGAGCCAGGACCCGAAGAAATAGCTGGCCTTGAGGGTCCCTAGGGGGCCCGCAAGCAGCCCCTCTCACTTTTGGTCTAGGGGCTTTCGTTGGGCCGGGAACCTGGGAAGTGCCTGCAAGGTTGCAGTTCGCGGCCCGAGAAGCACTCTCCGGCCAACATGCCCAACGTCCAGCAGCAGCTCCCAAACCGAAGGAGCCAGGACCCAAAGACCTAGCTGGCCTGAAGGGCCCCCAGGGGGCCCCCAAACAGCCCCTCTCCATTTGGGTCTGGGGGCTTTCGTTGGGCCTGGGACCTGGGAGGTACCTGCAAGGTTGCAGTTCGCAGCCCGAGAAGCACTCTCCGGTCAACATGCCCAACGTCCAGCAACAGCTCCCAAACCGAAGGAGCCAGGACCCAAAGACCTAGCTGGCCCCCAAGCAGCCCCTCTCAATTTGGATCTGGGGGCTTTCGTTGCGCCGGGGACATGGGAGGTACCTGCAAGGTTGCAGTTCGCAGCCCGAGAAGCACTCTCCGGTCAACATGCCCAACTGCAGCAACAGCTCCCAAACCGAAGGAGCCAGGACCCAAAGACCTAGCTGGCCTGAAGGGCCCCCAGGGGGCCCCCAAGCAGCCCCTCTCCATTTGGGTCTGGGGGCTTTTGTTGGGCCGGGGACCTGGGAGGTACCTGCAAGGTTGCAGTTCACGGCCCGAGAAGCACTCTCCGGCCAACATGTCCAACGTCCAGCAACAGCTCCCAAACCGAAGGAGCCAGGACCCAAAGACCTAGCTGGCCTGAAGGGCCCCCAGGGGGCCCCCAAACAGCCCCTCTCCATTTGGGTCTGGGGGCTTTCGTTGGGCCGGGAACCTGGGAGGTACCTGCAAGGTTGCAGTTCGCGGCCCGAGAAGCACTTTCCGGCCAACATGCCCAACTGCAGCAACAGCTCCCAAACCGAAGGAGCCAGGACCCAAAGACCTAGCTGGCCTGAAGGGCCCCCAGGGGGCCCCCAAGCAGCCCCTCTCCATTTGGGTCTGGGGGCTTTCGTTGGGCCGGGGACCTGGGAGCTACCTGCAAGGTTGCAGTTCGCAGCCCGAGAAGCACTCTCCGGCCAACATGCCCAACTGCAGCAACAGCTCCCAAACCGAAGGAGCCAGGACCCAAAGATCTAGCTGGCCTGAAGGGCCCCCAGGGGGCCCCCAAACAGCCCCTCTCCATTTGGGTCTGGGGGCTTTCGTTGGGCCGGGGACCTGGGAGGTACCTGCAAGGTTGTAGTTCACGTACCGAGAAGCACTCTCCGGCCAACATGCCCAACGTCCAGCAACAGCTCCCAAACCGAAGGAGCCAGGACCCAAAGACCTAGCTGGCCTGAAGGGGCCCCAGGGGGCCCCCAAGCAGCCCCTCTCCATTTGGGTCTGGGGGCTTTCATTGGGCATGGAACCTGGGAGCTACCTGCAAGGTTGCACTTCGCAGCCTGAGAAGCACTCTCCGGCCAACATGCCCAACTGCAGCAACAGCTCCCAAACCGAAGGAGCCAGGACCCGAAGAAATAGCTGGCCTTGAGGGTCCCTAGGGGGCCCGCAAGCAGCCCCTCTCACTTTTGGTCTAGGGGCTTTCGTTGGGCCGGGAACCTGGGAAGTGCCTGCAAGGTTGCAGTTCGCGGCCCGAGAAGCACTCTCCGGCCAACATGCCCAACTGCAGCAACAGCTCCCAAACCGAAGGAGCCAGGCCCCAAAGAAATAGCTGGCCTCGAAGGTCCCCAGGAGGCCCGCATGCAGCCCCTCTCAATTTTGGTCTGGGGGCTTTCGTTGGGCCGGGGACCTGGGAGGTGCCTGCAAGGTTGCAGTTCGCGGCCCGAAAAGCACTCTCCGGCCAACATGCCCAACGTCCAGCAACAGCTCCCAAACCGAAGGAGCCAGGACCCAAAGACCTAGCTGGCCTGAAGGGCCCCCAGGGTGCCCCCAAGCAGCCCCTCTCCATTTGGGTCTGGGGGCTTTCGTTGGGCCGGGAACCTGGGAGCTACCTGCAAGGTTGCAGTTCGCGGCCCGAGAAGCACTCTCCGGCCAACATGCCCAACTGCAGCAACAGCTCCCAAACCGAAGGAGCCAGGACCCAAAGACCTAGCTGGCCTGAAGGGCCCCCAGGGGGCCCCCAAGCAGCCCCTCTCAATTTGGGTCTGGGGGCTTTCGTTCGGCCGGGAACCTGGGAGGTACCTGCAAGGTTGCAGTTCGCGGCCCGAGAAGCACTCTCCGGCCAACATGCCCAACTGCAGCAACAGCTCCCAAACCGAAGGAGCCAGGACCCAAAGACCTAGCTGGCCTGAAGTGTCCCCAGGGGGCCCCCAAACAGCCCCTCTCCATTTGTGTCTGGGGGCTTTCGTTGGGCTGGGAACCTGGGAGCTACCTGCAAGGTTGCAGTTCGCAGCCCGAGAAGCACTCTCCAGTCAACATGCCCAACTGCAGCAACAGCTCCCAAACCGAAGGAGCCAGGACCCAAAGACCTAGCTGGCCTGAAGGGCCCCCAGGGGGCCCCCAAGCAGCCCCTCTCAATTTGGGTCTGGGGGCTTTCGTTGGGCATGGAGCCTGGGAGGAACCTGCAAGGTTGCAGTTCGCGGCCCGAGAAGCACTCTCCGGCAAACATGCCCAACTGCAGCAACAGCTACCAAACCGAAGGAGTCAGGACCTAAAGACGTAGCTGGCCTGGAGTGTCCCCAGGGGGCCCGCAAGCAGCCCCTCTCCATTTGGGTCTGGGGGCTTTCGTTGGGCCGGGAACCTGGGAGGTGTCTGCAAGGTTGCAGTTCGCGGCCCGAGAAGCACTCTCCGGCCAACATGCCCAACTGCAGCAACAGCTCCCAAACCGAAGGAGCCAGGACCCAAAGACCTAGCTGGCCTGAAGGGCCCCCAGGGGGCCACCAAGCAGCCCCTCTCAATTTGGATCTGGGGGCTTTCGTTGGGCCTGGGACCTGGCAGGTACCTGCAAGGTTGCAGTTCGCGGCCCGAGAAGCACTCTCCGGTCAACATGCCCAACGTCCAGCAACAGCTCCCAAACCGAAGGAGCCAGGACCCAAAGACCTAGCTGGCCTGAAGGGCCCCCAGGGGTCCCCCAAGCAGCCCCTCTCCATTTGGGTCTGGGGGCTTTCGTTGGGCTGGGAACCTGGGAGGTACCTGCAAGGTTGCAGTTCGCAGCCCGAGAAGCACTCTCCGGTCAACATGCCCAACGTCCAGCAACAGCTCCCAAACCGAAGGAGCCAGGACCCAAAGACCTAGCTGGCCTGAAGGGCCCCCAGGGGGCCCCCAAGCAGCCCCTCTCAATTTGGGTGTGGGGGCTTTCGTTGGGCCGGGGACATGGGAGGTACCTGCAAGGTTGCAGTTCGCAGCCCGAGAAGCACTCTCCGGCCAACATGCCCAACTGCAGCAACAGCTCCCAAACCGAAGGAGCCAGGACCCAAAGAAATAGCTGGCCTGGAGGGTCCCCAGGGGGCCCGCAAGCAGCCCCTCTCCATTTGGGTCTGGGGGCTTTCGTTGGGCATGGAACCTGGGAGGTGCCTGCAAGGTTGCAGTTCGCGGCCCGAGAAGCACTCTCCGGCCAACATGCCCAACTGCAGCAACAGCTCCCAAACCGAAGGAGCCAGGACCCGAAGACATAGCTGGCCTGGAGGGTCCCCAGGGGGCCCCCAAGCAGCCCCTCTCCATTTGGGTCTGGGGGCTTTCGTTGGGCCGGGGACATGGGAGGTACCTGCAAGGTTGCAGTTCGCAGCCCGAGAATCACTCTCCGGTCAACATGCCCAACGTCCAGCAGCAGCTCCCAAACCGAAGGAGCCAGGACCCAAAGACCTAGCTGGCCTGAAGGGCCCCCAGGGGGCCCCCAAACAGCCCCTCTCCATTTGGGTCTGGGGGCTTTCGTTGGGCCTGGGACCTGGGAGGTACCTGCAAGGTTGCAGTTCGCAGCCCGAGAAGCACTCTCCGGTCAACATGCCCAACGTCCAGCAACAGCTCCCAAACCGAAGGAGCCAGGACCCAAAGACCTAGCTGGCCTGAAGGGCCCCCAGGGGGCCCCCAAGCAGCCCCTCTCAATTTGGATCTGGGGGCTTTCGTTGCGCCGGGGACCTGGGAGCTACCTGCAAGGTTGCAGTTCGCAGCCCGAGAAGCACTCTCCGGTCAACATGCCCAACTGCAGCAACAGCTCCCAAACCGAAGGAGCCAGGACCCAAAGACCTAGCTGGCCTGAAGGGCCCCCAGGGGGCCCCCAAGCAGCCCCTCTCAATTTGGGTCTGGGGGCTTTCGTTGGGCCGTTGGACCTGGGAGGTACCTGCAAGGTTGCAGTTCGCAGCCCGAGAAGCACTCTCCGGCCAACATGCCCAACTGCAGCAACAGCTCCCAAACCGAAGGAGCCAGGACCCAAAGACCTAGCTGGCCTGAAGGGCCCCCAGGGGGCCCCCAAGCAGCCCCTCTCCATTTGGGTCTGGGGGCTTTCGTTGGGCTGGGAACCTGGGAGGTACCTGCAAGGTTTCAGTTCGCAGCCCGAGAAGCACTCTCCGGTCAACATGCCAAACGTCCAGCAACAGCTCCCAAACCGAAGGAGCCAGGACCCAAAGACCTAGCTGGCCTGAAGGGCCCCCAGGGGGCCCCCAAGCAGCCCCTCTCAATTTGGGTCTGGGGGCTTTCGTTGGGCCGGGGACATGGGAGGTACCTGCAAGGTTGCAGTTCGCAGCCCGAGAAGCACTCTCCGGCCAACATGCCCAACTGCAGCAACAGCTCCCAAACCGAAGGAGCCAGGACCCAAAGAAATAGCTGGCCTGGAGTGTCCCCAGGGGGCCCCCAAGCAGCCCCTCTCCATTTGGGTCTGGGGGCTTTCGTTGGGCATGGAACCTGGGAGCTACCTGCAAGGTTGCAGTTCGCGGCCCGAGAAGCACTCTCCGGCCATCATGCCCAATGTCCAGCAACAGCTCCCAAACCGAAGGAGCCAGGACCCAAAGACCTAGCTGGCCTGAAGGGGCCCCAGGGGCCCACAAACAGCCGCTCTCAATTTTGGTCTGGGGGCTTTCGTTGGGCCGGGGACATGGGAGGTACCTGCAAGGTTGCAGTTCGCAGCCCGAGAATCACTCTCCGGTCAACATGCCCAACGTCCAGCAGCAGCTCCCAAACCGAAGGAGCCAGGACCCAAAGACCTAGCTGGCCTGAAGGGCCCCCAGGGGGCCCCCAAACAGCCCCTCTCCATTTGGGTCTGGGGGCCTTCGTTGGGCCTGGGACCTGGGAGGTACCTGCAAGGTTGCAGTTCGCAGCCCGAGAAGCACTCTCCGGTCAACATGCCCAACGTCCAGCAACAGCTCCCAAACCGAAGGAGCCAGGACCCAAAGACCTAGCTGGCCTGAAGTGGCCCCAGGGGGCCCCCAAGCAGCCCCTCTCAATTTGGATCTGGGGGCTTTCGTTGCGCCGGGGACATGGGAGGTACCTGCAAGGTTGCAGTTCGCAGCCCGAGAAGCACTCTCCGGTCAACATGCCCAACTGCAGCAACAGCTCCCAAACCGAAGGAGCCAGGACCCAAAGACCTAGCTGGCCTGAAGGGCCCCCAGGGGGCCCCCAAGCAGCCCCTCTCCATTTGGGTCTGGGGGCTTTTGTTGGGCCGGGGACCTGGGAGGTACCTGCAAGGTTGCAGTTCACGGCCCGAGAAGCACTCTCCGGCCAACATGTCCAACGTCCAGCAACAGCTCCCAAACCGAAGGAGCCAGGACCCAAAGACCTAGCTGGCCTGAAGGGCCCCCAGGGTGCCCCCAAACAGCCCCTCTCCATTTGGGTCTGGGGGCTTTCGTTGGGCCGGGAACCTGGGAGGTACCTGCAAGGTTGCAGTTCGCGGCCCGAGAAGCACTTTCCGGCCAACATGCCCAACTGCAGCAACAGCTCCCAAACCGAAGGAGCCAGGACCCAAAGACCTAGCTGGCCTGAAGGGCCCCCAGGGGGCCCCCAAGCAGCCCCTCTCCATTTGGGTCTGGGGGCTTTCGTTGGGCCGGGGACCTGGGAGCTACCTGCAAGGTTGCAGTTCGCAGCCCGAGAAGCACTCACCGGCCAACATGCCCAACTGCAGCAACAGCTCCCAAAGCGAAGGAGCCAGGACCCAAAGATCTAGCTGGCCTGAAGGGCCCCCAGGGGGCCCCCAAACAGCCCCTCTCCATTTGGGTCTGGGGGCTTTCGTTGGGCCGGGGACCTGGGAGGTACCTGCAAGGTTGTAGTTCACGTACCGAGAAGCACTCTCCGGCCAACATGCCCAACGTCCAGCAACAGCTCCCAAACCGAAGGAGCCAGGACCCAAAGACCTAGCTGGCCTGAAGGGGCCCCAGGGGGCCCCCAAGCAGCTCCTCTCCATTTGGGTCTGGGGGCTTTCATTGGGCATGGAACCTGGGAGCTACCTGCAAGGTTGCACTTCGCAGCCTGAGAAGCACTCTCCGGCCAACATGCCCAACTGCAGCAACAGCTCCCAAACCGAAGGAGCCAGGACCCGAAGAAATAGCTGGCCTTGAGGGTCCCTAGGGGGCCCGCAAGCAGCCCCTCTCACTTTTGGTCTAGGGGCTTTCGTTGGGCCGGGAACCTGGGAAGTGCCTGCAAGGTTGCAGTTCGCGGCCCGAGAAGCACTCTCCGGCCAACATGCCCAACGTCCAGCAGCAGCTCCCAAACCGAAGGAGCCAGGACCCAAAGACCTAGCTGGCCTGAAGGGCCCCCAGGGGGCCCCCAAACAGCCCCTCTCCATTTGGGTCTGGGGGCTTTCGTTGGGCCTGGGACCTGGGAGGTACCTGCAAGGTTGCAGTTCGCAGCCCGAGAAGCACTCTCCGGTCAACATGCCCAACGTCCAGCAACAGCTCCCAAACCGAAGGAGCCAGGACCCAAAGACCTAGCTGGCCTGAAGGGGCCCCAGGGGGCCCCCAAGCAGCCCCTCTCAATTTGGATCTGGGGGCTTTCGTTGCGCCGGGGACATGGGAGGTACCTGCAAGGTTGCAGTTCGCAGCCCGAGAAGCACTCTCCGGTCAACATGCCCAACTGCAGCAACAGCTCCCAAACCGAAGGAGCCAGGACCCAAAGACCTAGCTGGCCTGAAGGGCCCCCAGGGGGCCCCCAAGCAGCCCCTCTCCATTTGGGTCTGGGGGCTTTTGTTGGGCCGAGGACCTGGGAGGTACCTGCAAGGTTGCAGTTCACGGCCCGAGAAGCACTCTCCGGTCAACATGTCCAACGTCCAGCAACAGCTCCCAAACCGAAGGAGCCAGGACCCAAAGACCTAGCTGGCCTGAAGGGCCCCCAGGGGGCCCCCAAACAGCCCCTCTCCATTTGGGTCTGGGGGCTTTCGTTGGGCCGGGAACCTGGGAGGTACCTGCAAGGTTGCAGTTCGCGGCCCGAGAAGCACTTTCCGGCCAACATGCCCAACTGCAGCAACAGCTCCCAAACCGAAGGAGCCAGGACCCAAAGACCTAGCTGGCCTGAAGGGCCCCCAGGGGGCCCCCAAGCAGCCCCTCTCCATTTGGGTCTGGGGGCTTTCGTTGGGCCGGGGACCTGGGAGCTACCTGCAAGGTTGCAGTTCGCAGCCCGAGAAGCACTCTCCGGCCAACATGCCCAACTGCAGCAACAGCTCCCAAACCGAAGGAGCCAGGACCCAAAGATCTAGCTGGCCTGAAGGGCCCCCAGGGGGCCCCCAAACAGCCCCTCTCCATTTGGGTCTGGGGGCTTTCGTTGGGCCGGGGACCTGGGAGGTACCTGCAAGGTTGTAGTTCACGTACCGAGAAGCACTCTCCGGCCAACATGCCCAACGTCCAGCAACAGCTCCCAAACCGAAGGAGCCAGGACCCAAAGACCTAGCTGGCCTGAAGGGGCCCCAGGGGGCCCCCAAGCAGCCCCTCTCCATTTGGGTCTGGGGGCTTTCATTGGGCATGGAACCTGGGAGCTACCTGCAAGGTTGCACTTCGCAGCCTGAGAAGCACTCTCCGGCCAACATGCCCAACTGCAGCAACAGCTCCCAAACCGAAGGAGCCAGGACCCGAAGAAATAGCTGGCCTTGAGGGTCCCTAGGGGGCCCGCAAGCAGCCCCTCTCACTTTTGGTCTAGGGGCTTTCGTTGGGCCGGGAACCTGGGAAGTGCCTGCAAGGTTGCAGTTCGCGGCCCGAGAAGCACTCTCCGGCCAACATGCCCAACTGCAGCAACAGCTCCCAAAGCGAAGGAGCCAGGCCCCAAAGAAATAGCTGGCCTCGAAGGTCCCCAGGAGGCCCGCATGCAGCCCCTCTCAATTTTGGTCTGGGGGCTTTCGTTGGGCCGGGGACCTGGGAGGTGCCTGCAAGGTTGCAGTTCGCGGCCCGAAAAGCACTCTCCGGCCAACATGCCCAACGTCCACCAACAGCTCCCAAACCCAAGGAGCCAGGACCCAAAGACCTAGCTGGCCTGAAGGGCCCCCAGGGTGCCCCCAAGCAGCCCCTCTCCATTTGGGTCTGGGGGCTTTCGTTGGGCCGGGAACCTGGGAGCTACCTGCAAGGTTGCAGTTCGCGGCCCGAGAAGCACTCTCCGGCCAACATGCCCAACTGCAGCAACAGCTCCCAAACCGAAGGAGCCAGGACCCAAAGACCTAGCTGGCCTGAAGGGCCCCCAGGGGGCCCCCAAGCAGCCCCTCTCAATTTGGGTCTGGGGGCTTTCGTTCGGCCGGGGACATGGGAGGTACCTGCAACGTTGCAGTTCGCGGCCCGAGAAGCACTCTCCGGCCAACATGCCTAACGTCCAGCAACAGCTCCCAAACCGAAGGAGCCAGGACCCAAAGACCTAGCTGGCCTGAAGGGGCCCCAGGGGGCCCCCAAACAGCCCCTCTCCATTTGGGTCTGGGGGCTTTCGTTGGGCCGGGAACCTGGGAGCTACCTGCAAGGTTGCAGTTCGTGGCCCGAGAAGCACTCTCCGGTCAACATGCCCAACTGCAGCAACAGCTCCCAAACCGAAGGAGCCAGGACCCAAAGACCTAGCTGGCCTGAAGGGCCCCCAGGGGGCCACCAAGCAGCCCCTCTCAATTTGGATCTGGGGGCTTTCGTTGGGCCTGGGACCTGGCAGGTACCTGCAAGGTTGCAGTTCGCGGCCCGAGAAGCACTCTCCGGTCAACATGCCCAACGTCCAGCAACAGCTCCCAAACCGAAGGAGCCAGGACCCAAAGACCTAGCTGGCCTGAAGGGCCCCCAGGGGGCCCCCAAGCAGCCCCTCTCAATTTGGGTCTGGGGGCTTTCGTTGGGCCGTTGGACCTGGGAGGTACCTGCAAGGTTGCAGTTCGCAGCCCGAGAAGCACTCTCTGGCCAACATGCCCAACTGCAGCAACAGCTCCCAAACCGAAGGAGCCAGGACCCAAAGACCTAGCTGGCCTGAAGGGCCCCCAGGGGTCCCCCAAGCAGCCCCTCTCCATTTGGGTCTGGGGGCTTTCGTTGGGCTGGGAACCTGGGAGGTACCTGCAAGGTTGCAGTTCGCAGCCCGAGAAGCACTCTCCGGTCAACGTGCCAAACGTCCAGCAACAGCTCCCAAAGCGAAGGAGCCAGGACCCAAAGACCTAGCTGGCCTGAAGGGCCCCCAGGGGGCCCCCAAGCAGCCCCTCTCAATTTGGGTCTGGGGGCTTTCGTTGGGCCGGGGACATGGGAGGTACCTGCAAGGTTGCAGTTCGCAGCCCGAGAAGCACTCTCCGGCCAACATGCCCAACTGCAGCAACAGCTCCCAAACCGAAGGAGCCAGGACCCAAAGAAATAGCTGGCCTGGAGGGTCCCGAGGGGGCCCGCAAGCAGCCCCTCTCCATTTGGGTCTGGGGGCTTTCGTTGGGCATGGAACCTGGGAGGTGCCTGCAAGGTTGCAGTTCGCGGCCCGAGAAGCACTCTCCGGCCATCATGCCCAATGTCCAGCAACAGCTCCCAAACCGAAGGAGCCAGGACCCAAAGACCTAGCTGACCTGAAGGGGCCCCAGGGGCCCACAAACAGCCGCTCTCAGTTTTGGTCTGGGGGCTTTCGTTGGGCCGGGGACATGGGAGGTACCTGCAAGGTTGCAGTTCGCAGCCCGAGAATCACTCTCCGGTCAACATGCCCAACGTCCAGCAGCAGCTCCCAAACCGAAGGAGCCAGGACCCAAAGACCTAGCTGGCCTGAAGGGCCCCCAGGGGGCCCCCAAACAGCCCCTCTCCATTTGGGTCTGGGGGCTTTCGTTGGGCCTGGGACCTGGGAGGTACCTGCAAGGTTGCAGTTCGCAGCCCGAGATGCACTCTCCGGCCAACATGCACAACTGCAGCAACAGCTCCCAAACCTAAGGAGCCAGAACCCAAAGACCTAGCTGGCCTGAAGGGGCCCCAGGGGGCCCCCAAACAGCCCCTCTCCATTTGGGTCTGGGGGCTTTCATTGGGCATGGAACCTGGGAGCTACCTGCAAGGTTGCAGTTCACAGCCCGAGAAGCACTCTCCGGCCAACATGCCCAACTGCAGCAACAGCTCCCAAACCGAAGGAGCCAGGACCCAAAGACCTAGCTGGCCTGAAGGGCCCCCAGGCGGCCCCCAAGCAGCCCCTCTCAATTTGGGTCTGGGGGCTTTCATTGGGCATGGAGCCTGGGAGGAACCTGCAATGTTGCAGTTCGCGGCCCGAGAAGCACTCTCCGGCAAACATGCCCAACTGCAGCAACAGCTACCAAACCGAAGGAGCCAGGACCCAAAGACACAGCTGGCCTGGAGTGTCCCCAGGGGGCCCGCAAGCAGCCCCTCTCAATTTTGGTCTGGGGGCTTTCCTTGGGCCGGGAACCTGGGAGGTGCCTGCAAGGTTGCAGTTCGCGGCCCGAGAAGCACTCTCCAGCCAACATGCCCAACTGCAGCAACAGCTCCCAAACCGAAGGAGCCAGGACCCAAAGACCTAGCTGGCCTGAAGGGCCCCCAGGGGGCCCCCAAGCAGCCCCTCTCAATTTGGGTCTGGGGGCTTTCGTTGGGCCGTGGACATGGGAGGTACCTGCAAGGTTGCAGTTCGCGGCCCGAGAAGCACTCTCCGGCCAACATGCCCAACGTCCAGCAACAGCTCCCAAACCGAAGGAGCCAGGACCCAAAGACCTAGCTGGCCTGAAGGGGCCCCAGGGGGCCCCCAAACAGCACCTCTCCATTTGGGTCTGGGGGCTTTCGTTGGGCCGGGAACCTGGGAGCTACCTGCAAGGTTGCAGTTCGTGGCCCGAGAAGCACTCTCCGGCCAACATGCCCAACGTCCAGCAACAGCTCCCAAACCGAAGGAGCCAGGACCCAAAGACCTAGCTGGCCTGAAGGGCCCCCAGGGGGCCACCAAGCAGCCCCTCTCAATTTGGATCTGGGGGCTTTCGTTGGGCCTGGGACCTGGCAGGTACCTGCAAGGTTGCAGTTCGCGGCCCGAGAAGCACTCTCCGGTCAACATGCCCAACGTCCAGCAACAGCTCCCAAACCGAAGGAGCCAGGACCCAAAGACCTAGCTGGCCTGAAGGGCCCCCAGGGGGCCCCCAAGCAGCCCCTCTCCATTTGTGTCTGGGGGCTTTCGTTGGGCCGTTGGACCTGGGAGGTACCTGCAAGGTTGCAGTTCGCAGCCCGAGAAGCACTCTCTGGCCAACATGCCCAACTGCAGCAACAGCTCCCAAACCGAAGGAGCCAGGACCCAAAGAAATAGCTGGCCTGGAGGGTCCCCAGGGGGCCCGCAAGCAGCCCCTCTCAATTTGGGTCTGGGGGCTTTCGTTGGGCACGGAACCTGGGAGGTGCCTGCAAGGTTGCAGTTCGCGGCCCGAGAAGCACTCTCCGGCCATCATGCCCAATGTCCAGCAACAGCTCCCAAACCGAAGGAGCCAGGACCCAAAGACCTAGCTGGCCTGAAGGGGCCCCAGGGGCCCACAAACAGCCGCTCTCTATTTTGGTCTGGGGGCTTTCGTTGGGCCGGGGACATGGGAGGTACCTGCAAGGTTGCAGTTCGCAGCCCGAGAATCACTCTCCGGTCAACATGCCCAACGTCCAGCAGCAGCTCCCAAACCGAAGGAGCCAGGACCCAAAGACCTAGCTGGCCTGAAGGGCCCCCAGGGGGCCCCCAAACAGCCCCTCTCCATTTGGGTCTGGGGGCTTTCGTTGGGCCTGGGACCTGGGAGGTACCTGCAAGGTTGCAGTTCGCAGCCCGAGAAGCACTCTCCGGTCAACATGCCCAACGTCCAGCAACAGCTCCCAAACCGAAGGAGCCAGGACCCAAAGACCTAGCTGGCCTGAAGGGCCCCCAGGGGGCCCCCAAGCAGCCCCTCTCAATTTGGATCTGGGGTCTTTCGTTGCGCCGGGGACCTGGGAGGTACCTGCAAGGTTGCAGTTCGCAGCCCGAGAAGCACTCTCCGGTCAACATGCACAACTGCAGCAACAGCTCCCAAACCGAAGGAGCCAGGACCCAAAGACCTAGCTGGCCTGAAGGGCCCCCAGGGGGCCCCCAAGCAGCCCCTCTCAATTTGGGTCTGGGGGCTTTCGTTGGGCCGTTGGACCTGGGAGGTACCTGCAAGGTTGCAGTTCGCAGCCCGAGAAGCACTCTCCGGCCAACATGCCCAACTGCAGCAACAGCTCCCAAACCGAAGGAGCCAGGACCCAAAGACCTAGCTGGCCTGAAGGGCCCCCAGGGGTCCCCCAAGCAGCCCCTCTCCATTTGGGTCTGGGGGCTTTCGTTGGGCTGGGAACCTGGGAGGTACCTGCAAGGTTGCAGTTCGCAGCCCGAGAAGCACTCTCCGGTCAACATGCCAAACGTCCAGCAACAGCTCCCAAACCGAAGGAGCCAGGACCCAAAGACCTAGCTGGCCTGAAGGGCCCCCAGGGGGCCCCCAAGCAGCCCCTCTCAATTTGGGTCTGGGGACTTTCGTTGGGCCGGGGACATGGGAGGTACCTGCAAGGTTGCAGTTCGCAGCCCGAGAAGCACTCTCCGGCCAACATGCCCAACTGCAGCAACAGCTCCCAAACCGAAGGAGCCAGGACCCAAAGAAATAGCTGGCCTGGAGGGTCCCCAGGGGGCCCCCAAGCAGCCCCTCTCCATTTGGGTCTGGGGGCTTTCGTTGGGCATGGAACCTGGGAGGTGCCTGCAAGGTTGCAGTTCGCGGCCCGAGAAGCACTCTCCGGCCATCATGCCCAATGTCCAGCAACAGCTCCCAAACCGAAGGAGCCAGGACCCAAAGACCTAGCTGGCCTGAAGGGGCCCCAGGGGCCCACAAACAGCCGCTCTCAATTTTGGTCTGGGGGCTTTCGTTGGGCCGGGGACATGGGAGGTACCTGCAAGGTTGCAGTTCGCAGCCCGAGAATCACTCTCCGGTCAACATGCCCAACGTCCAGCAGCAGCTCCCAAACCGAAGGAGCCAGGACCCAAAGACCTAGCTGGCCTGAAGGGCCCCCAGGGGGCCCCCAAACAGCCCCTCTCCATTTGGGTCTGGGGGCTTTCGTTGGGCCTGGGACCTGGGAGGTACCTGCAAGGTTGCAGTTCGCAGCCCGAGAAGCACTCTCCGGTCAACATGCCCAACGTCCAGCAACAGCTCCCAAACCGAAGGAGCCAGGACCCAAAGACCTAGCTGGCCTGAAGGGGCCCCAGGGGGCCCCCAAGCAGCCCCTCTCAATTTGGATCTGGGGGCTTTTGTTGCGCCGGGGACATGGGAGGTACCTGCAAGGTTGCAGTTCGCAGCCCGAGAAGCACTCTCCGGTCAACATGCCCAACTGCAGCAACAGCTCCCAAACCGAAGGAGCCAGGACCCAAAGACCTAGCTGGCCTGAAGGGCCCCCAGGGGGCCCCCAAACAGCCCCTCTCCATTTGGGTCTGGGGGCTTTCGTTGGGCCGGGAACCTGGGAGCTACCTGCAAGGTTGCAGTTCGTGGCCCGAGAAGCACTCTCCGGTCA
Organism: Gallinula chloropus; assembly: GCF_964237585.1. Classification (NCBI taxonomy): domain Eukaryota; kingdom Metazoa; phylum Chordata; class Aves; order Gruiformes; family Rallidae; genus Gallinula; species Gallinula chloropus. Next base: position 52,256 of record NW_028168208.1, on the reverse strand, counting down.
ACATGCCCAACTGCAGCAACAGCTCCCAAACCGAAGGAGCCAGGACCCAAAGACCTAGCTGGCCTGAAGGGCCCCCAGGGGGCCACCAAGCAGCCCCTCTCAATTTGGATCTGGGGGCTTTCGTTGGGCCTGGGACCTGGCAGGTACCTGCAAGGTTGCAGTTCGCGGCCCGAGAAGCACTCTCCGGTCAACATGCCCAACGTCCAGCAACAGCTCCCAAACCGAAGGAGCCAGGACCCAAAGACCTAGCTGGCCTGAAGGGCCCCCAGGGGGCCCCCAAGCAGCCCCTCTCAATTTGGGTCTGGGGGCTTTCGTTGGGCCGTTGGACCTGGGAGGTACCTGCAAGGTTGCAGTTCGCAGCCCGAGAAGCACTCTCTGGCCAACATGCCCAACTGCAGCAACAGCTCCCAAACCGAAGGAGCCAGGACCCAAAGACCTAGCTGGCCTGAAGGGCCCCCAGGGGTCCCCCAAGCAGCCCCTCTCCATTTGGGTCTGGGGGCTTTCGTTGGGCTGGGAACCTGGGAGGTACCTGCAAGGTTGCAGTTCGCAGCCCGAGAAGCACTCTCCGGTCAACGTGCCAAACGTCCAGCAACAGCTCCCAAAGCGAAGGAGCCAGGACCCAAAGACCTAGCTGGCCTGAAGGGCCCCCAGGGGGCCCCCAAGCAGCCCCTCTCAATTTGGGTCTGGGGGCTTTCGTTGGGCCGGGGACATGGGAGGTACCTGCAAGGTTGCAGTTCGCAGCCCGAGAAGCACTCTCCGGCCAACATGCCCAACTGCAGCAACAGCTCCCAAACCGAAGGAGCCAGGACCCAAAGAAATAGCTGGCCTGGAGGGTCCCGAGGGGGCCCGCAAGCAGCCCCTCTCCATTTGGGTCTGGGGGCTTTCGTTGGGCATGGATCCTGGGAGGTGCCTGCAAGGTTGCAGTTCGCGGCCCGAGAAGCACTCTCCGGCCATCATGCCCAATGTCCAGCAACAGCTCCCAAACCGAAGGAGCCAGGACCCAAAGACCTAGCTGACCTGAAGGGGCCCCAGGGGCCCACAAACAGCCGCTCTCAGTTTTGGTCTGGGGGCTTTCGTTGGGCCGGGGACATGGGAGGTACCTGCAAGGTTGCAGTTCGCAGCCCGAGAATCACTCTCCGGTCAACATGCCCAACGTCCAGCAGCAGCTCCCAAACCGAAGGAGCCAGGACCCAAAGACCTAGCTGGCCTGAAGGGCCCCCAGGGGGCCCCCAAACAGCCCCTCTCCATTTGGGTCTGGGGGCTTTCGTTGGGCCTGGGACCTGGGAGGTACCTGCAAGGTTGCAGTTCGCAGCCCGAGATGCACTCTCCGGCCAACATGCACAACTGCAGCAACAGCTCCCAAACCTAAGGAGCCAGAACCCAAAGACCTAGCTGGCCTGAAGGGGCCCCAGGGGGCCCCCAAGCAGCCCCTCTCAATTTGGGTCTGGGGGCTTTCATTGGGCATGGAGCCTGGGAGGAACCTGCAATGTTGCAGTTCGCGGCCCGAGAAGCACTCTCCGGCAAACATGCCCAACTGCAGCAACAGCTACCAAACCGAAGGAGCCAGGACCCAAAGACACAGCTGGCCTGGAGTGTCCCCAGGGGGCCCGCAAGCAGCCCCTCTCAATTTTGGTCTGGGGGCTTTCCTTGGGCCGGGAACCTGGGAGGTGCCTGCAAGGTTGCAGTTCGCGGCCCGAGAAGCACTCTCCAGCCAACATGCCCAACTGCAGCAACAGCTCCCAAACCGAAGGAGCCAGGACCCAAAGACCTAGCTGGCCTGAAGGGCCCCCAGGGGGCCCCCAAGCAGCCCCTCTCAATTTGGGTCTGGGGGCTTTCGTTGGGCCGTGGACATGGGAGGTACCTGCAAGGTTGCAGTTCGCGGCCCGAGAAGCACTCTCCGGCCAACATGCCCAACGTCCAGCAACAGCTCCCAAACCGAAGGAGCCAGGACCCAAAGACCTAGCTGGCCTGAAGGGGCCGCAGGGGGCCCCCAAACAGCACCTCTCCATTTGGGTCTGGGGGCTTTCGTTGGGCCGGGAACCTGGCAGCTACCTGCAAGGTTGCAGTTTGTGGCCCGAGAAGCACTCTCCGGCCAACATGCCCAACGTCCAGCAACAGCTCCCAAACCGAAGGAGCCAGGACCCAAAGACCTAGCTGGCCTGAAGGGCCCCCAGGGGGCCACCAAGCAGCCCCTCTCAATTTGGATCTGGGGGCTTTCGTTGGGCCTGGGACCTGGCAGGTACCTGCAAGGTTGCAGTTCGCGGCCCGAGAAGCACTCTCCGGTCAACATGCCCAACGTCCAGCAACAGCTCCCAAACCGAAGGAGCCAGGACCCAAAGACCTAGCTGGCCTGAAGGGCCCCCAGGGGGCCCCCAAGCAGCCCCTCTCCATTTGTGTCTGGGGGCTTTCGTTGGGCCGTTGGACCTGGGAGGTACCTGCAAGGTTGCAGTTCGCAGCCCGAGAAGCACTCTCTGGCCAACATGCCCAACTGCAGCAACAGCTCCCAAACCGAAGGAGCCAGGACCCAAAGACCTAGCTGGCCTGAAGGGCCCCCAGGGGTCCCCCAAGCAGCCCCTCTCCATTTGGGTCTGGGGGCTTTCGTTGGGCTGGGAACCTGGGAGGTACCTGCAAGGTTTCAGTTCGCAGCCGGAGAAGCACTCTCCGGTCAACATGCCAAACGTCCAGCAACAGCTCCCAAAGCGAAGGAGCCAGGACCCAAAGACCTAGCTGGCCTGAAGGGTCCCCAGGGGGCCCCCAAGCAGCCCCTCTCAATTTGGGTCTGGGGGCTTTCGTTGGGCCTGGGACCTGGGAGGTACCTGCAAGGTTGCAGTTCGCAGCCCGAGAAGCACTCTCCGGCCAACATGCCCAACTGCAGCAACAGCTCCCAAACCGAAGGAGCCAGGACCCAAAGAAATAGCTGGCCTGGAGGGTCCCCAGGGGGCCCGCAAGCAGCCCCTCTCCATTTGGGTCTGGGGGCTTTCGTTGGGCATGGAACCTGGGAGGTGCCTGCAAGGTTGCAGTTCGCGGACCGAGAAGCACTCTCCGGCCATCATGCCCAATGTCCAGCAACAGCTCCCAAACCGAAGGAGCCAGGACCCAAAGACCTAGCTGGCCTGAAGGGGCCCCAGGGGCCCACAAACAGCCGCTCTCAATTTTGGTCTGGGGGCTTTCGTTGGGCCGGGGACCTGGGAGGTACCTGCTAGGTTGCAGTTCGCAGCCCGAGAATCACTCTCCGGTCAACATGCCCAACGTCCAGCAGCAGCTCCCAAACCGAAGGAGCCAGGACCCAAAGACCTAGCTGGCCTGAAGGGCCCCCAGGGGGCCCCCAAACAGCCCCTCTCCATTTGGGTCTAGGGTCTTTCGTTGGGCCTGGGACCTGGGAGGTACCTGCAAGGTTGCAGTTCGCAGCCTGAGAAGCACTCTCCGGTCAACATGCCCAACGTCCAGCAACAGCTCCCAAACCGAAGGAGCCAGGACCCAAAGACCTAGCTGGCCTGAAGGGCCCCCAGGGGGCCCCCAAGCAGCCCCTCTGAATTTGGATCTGGGGGCTTTCGTTGCGCCGGGGACATGGGAGGTACCTGCAAGGTTGCAGTTCGCAGCCCGAGAAGCACTCTCCGGTCAACATGCCCAACTGCAGCAACAGCTCCCAAAGCGAAGGAGCCAGGACCCAAAGACCTAGCTGGCCTGAAGGGCCCCCAGGGGGCCCCCAAGCAGCCCCTCTCCATTCGGGTCTGGGGGCTTTTGTTGGGCCGGGGACCTGGGAGGTACCTGCAAGTTTTCAGTTCACGGCCCGAGAAGCACTCTCCGGCCAACATGTCCAACGTCCAGCAACAGCTCCCAAACCGAAGGAGCCAGGACCCAAAGACCTAGCTGGCCTGAAGGGCCCCCAGGGGGCCCCCAAACAGCCCCTCTCCATTTGGGTCTGGGGGCTTTCGTTGGTCCGGGAACCTGGGAGGTACCTGCAAGGTTGCAGTTCGCGGCCCGAGAAGCACTCTCCGGCCAACATGCCCAACTGCAGCAACAGCTCCCAAACCGAAGGAGCCAGGACCCAAAGACCTAGCTGGCCTGAAGGGCCCCCAGGGGGCCCCCAAGCAGCCCCTCTCCATTTGGGTCTGGGGGCTTTCGTTGGGCCGGGAACCTCGGAGCTACCTGCAAGGTTGCAGTTCGCAGCCCGAGAAGCACTCTCCGGTCAACATGCCCAACGTCCAGCAACAGCTCCCAAACCGAAGGAGCCAGGACCCAAAGACCTAGCTGGCCTGAAGGGGCCCCAGGGGGCCCCCAAGCAGCCCCTCTCCATTTGGGTCTGGGGGCTTTCATTGGGCATGGAACCTGGGAGCTACCTGCAAGGTTGCACTTCGCAGCCCGAGAAGCACTCTCCGGCCAACATGCACAACTGCAGCAACAGCTCCCAAACCGAAGGAGCCAGGACCCGAAGAAATAGCTGGCCTTGAGGGTCCCCAGGGGGCCCGCAAGCAGCCCCTCTCACTTTTGGTCTAGGGGCTTTCGTTGGGCCGGGAACCTGGGAAGTGCCTGCAAGGTTGCAGTTCGCGGCCCGAGAAGCACTCTCCGGCCAACATGCCCAACTGCAGCAACAGCTCCCAAAGCGAAGGAGCCAGGCCCCAAAGAAATAGCTGGCCTCGAAGGTCCCCAGGAGGCCCGCACACAGCCCCTCTCAATTTTGGTCTGGGGGCTTTCGTTGGGCCGGGGACCTGGGAGGTGCCTGCAAGGTTGCAGTTCGCGGCCCGAGAAGCACTCTCCGGCCAACATGCCCAACGTCCACCAACAGCTCCCAAACCCAAGGAGCCAGGACCCAAAGACCTAGCTGGCCTGAAGGGCCCCCAGGGTGCCCCCAAGCAGCCCCTCTCCATTTGGGTCTGGGGGCTTTCGTTGGGCCGGGGACCTGGGAGGTACCTGCAAGGTTGCAGTTCGCAGCCCGAGAAGCACTCTCCGGCCAACATGCCCAACTGCAGCAACAGCTCCCAAATCGAAGGAGCCAGGACCCAAAGACCTAGCTGGCCTGAAGGGCCCCCAGGGGGCCCCCAAACAGCCCCTCTCCATTTGGGTCTGGGGGCTTTCGTTGGGCCGGGGACCTGGGAGGTACCTGCAAGGTTGCAGTTCACGTACCGAGAAGCACTCTCCAGCCAACATGCCCAACTGCAGCAACAGCTCCCAAACCGAAGGAGCCAGGACCCAAAGACCTAGCTGGCCTGAAGGGCCCCCAGGGGGCCCACAAAAAGCCCCTCTCCATTTGGGTCTGGGGGCTTTCGTTGCGCCGGGGACCTGGGAGGTACCTGCAAGATTGCAGTTCGCAGCCCGAGATGCACTCTCCGGCCAACATGCACAACTGCAGCAACAGCTCCCAAACCTAAGGAGCAAGAACCCAAACACCTAGCTGGCCTGAAGGGGCCCCAGGGGGCCCCCAAACAGCCCCTCTCCATTTGGGTCTGGGGGCTTTCATTGGGCATGGAACCTGGGAGCTACCTGCAAGGTTGCAGTTCGCAGCCCGAGAACCACTATCCGGCCAACATGCCCAACTGCAGCAACAGCTCCCAAACCGAAGGAGCCAGGACCCGAAGAAATAGCTGGTCCGGAGGGTCCCCAGGGGGCTCGCAAGCAGCCCCTCTCACTTTTGGTCTAGGGGCTTTCGTTGGGCCGGGAACCTGGGAGGTGCCTGCAAGGTTGCAGTTCGCAGCCCGAGAAGCACTCTCCGGCCAACATGCCCAACGTCCACCAACAGCTCCCAAACCCAAGGAGCCAGGACCCAAAGACCTAGCTGGCCTGAAGGGCCCCCAGGGGGCCCCCAAGCAGCCCCTCTCCATTTGGGTCTGGGGGCTTTCGTTGGGCCTGGGACCTGGGAGGTACCTGCAAGGTTGCAGTTCGCAGCCCGAGAAGCACTCTCCGGTCAACATGCCCAACATCCAGTAACAGCTCCCAAACCGAAGGAGCCAGGACCCAAAGACCTAGCTGGCCTGAAGGGGCCCCAGGGGGCCCCCAAACAGCCCCTCTCCATTTGGGTCTGGGGGCTTTCCTTGGGCCGGGAACCTGGGAGATACCTGCAAGGTTGCAGTTCGCGGCCCGAGAAGCACTCTCCGGTCAACATGCCCAACTGCAGCAACAGCTCCCAAACCGAAGGAGCCAGGACCCAAAGACCTAGCTGGCCTGAAGGGCCCCCAGGGGGCCCCCAAGCAGCCCCTCTCAATTTGGATCTGGGGGCTTTCGTTGGGCCGGGGACCTGGGAGGTACCTGCAAGGTTGCAGTTCGCAGCCCGAGAAGCACTCTCCGGCCAACATGCCCAACGTCCAGCAACAGCTCCCAAAGCGAAGGAGCCAGGACCCAAAGACCTAGCTGGCCTGAAGGGCCCCCAGGGGGCCCCCAAGCAGCCCGTCTCAATTTGGGTCTGGGGGCTTTCGTTGGGCCGGGGACATGGGAGGTACCTGCAAGGTTGCAGTTCACGGCCCGAGAAGCACTCTCCGGCCAACATGGCCAGCGTCCAGAAACAGCTCCCAAACCGAAGGAGCCAGGACCCAAAGACCTAGCTGGCTTGAAGGGCCCCCAGGGGGCCCCCAAACAGCCCCTCTCAATTTGGGTCTGCGGGCTTTCGTTGGGCCGGGAACCTGGGAGCTACGTACAAGTTTGCTGTTCGCGGCCCGAGAAGCACTCTCCGGCCAACATGCCCAACTGCAGCAACAGCTCCCAAACCGAAGGAGCCAGGACACAAAGACCTAGCTGGCCTGAAGGGGCCCCAGGGGTCACCGAAGCAGCCCCTCTCAATTTGGGTCTGGGGGCTTTCGTTGGGCCGGGAACCTGGGAGCTACCTGCAAGGTTGCAGTTCACGTACCGAGAAGCACTCTTCGGCCAACATGCCCAACGTCCAGCAACAGCTCCCAAACCGAAGGAGCCAGGACCCAAAGACCTAGCTGGCCTGAAGGGGCCCCAGGGGGCCCCCAAACAGCCCCTCTCCATTTGGGTCTGGGGGCTTTCATTGGGCCGGGAACCTGGGAGCTACCTGCAAGGTTGCAGTTCGCGGCCCGAGAAGCACTCTCCGGCCAACATGCCCAACTGCAGCAACAGCTCCCAAACCGAAGGAGCCAGGACCCAAAGACCTAGCTGGCCTGAAGGGCCCCCAGGGGGCCCCCAAACAGCCCCTCTCCATTTGGGTCTGGGGTTTTTCGTTGGGCCTGGGACCTGGGAGGTACCTGCAAGGTTGCAGTTCGCAGCCCGAGAAGCACTCTCCGGTCAACATGCCCAACTGCAGCAACAGCTCCCAAACCGAAGGAGCCAGGACCCAAAGACCTAGCTGGCCTGAAGGGCCCCCAGAGGGGCCCCCAAGCAGCCCCTCTCCATTTGGGTCTGGGGGCTTTCGTTGGGCCGGGGACCTGGGAGGTACCTGCAAGGTTGCAGTTCGCAGCCCGAGAAGCACTCTCCGGCCAACAGGCCCAACTGCAGCAACAGCTCCCAAAGCGAAGGAGCCAGGACCCAAAGACCTAGCTGGCCTGAAGGGCCCCCAGGGGGCCCCCAAGCAGCCCCTCTCAATTTGGGTCTGGGGGCTTCGTTGGGCCGGGGACCTGGGAGGTACCTGCAAGGTTGCAGTTCGCAGCCCGAGAAGCACTCTCCGGTCAACATGCCCAACGTCCAGCAACAGCTCCCAAACCGAAGGAGCCAGGACCCAAAGACCTAGCTGGCCTGAAAGGCCCCCAGGGGGCCCCCAAGCAGCCCCTCTCAATTTGGGTCTGGGGGCTTTCGTTGGGCCGGGGACATGGGAGGTACCTGCAAGGTTGCAGTTCACAGCCCGAGAAGCACTCTCCGGCCAACATGCCCAACGTCCAGCAACAGCTCCCAAACCGAAGGAGCCAGGACCCAAAGACCTAGCTGGCCTGAAGGGCCCCCAGGGGGCCCCCAAGCAGCCCCTCTCCATTTGGGTCTGGGGGCTTTCGTTGGGCCGGGGACCTGGGAGGTACCTGCAAGTTTGCAGTTCGCAGCCCGAGAAGCACTCTCCGGTCAACATGCCCAACGTCCAGCAACAGCTCCCAAAGCGAAGGAGCCAGGACCCAAAGACCTAGCTGGCCTGAAGGGCCCCCAGGGGGCCCCCAAACAGCCCCTCTCCATTTGGGTCTGGGGGCTTTCGTTGGGCCGGGAACCTGGGAGCTACCTGCAAGGTTGCAGTTCGCGGCCCGAGAAGCACTCTCCGGCCAACATGCCCAACTGCAGCAACAGCTCCCAAACCGAAGGAGCCAGGACCCAAAGACCTAGCTGGCATGAAGGGGTCCCAAGGGGCCCCCAAGCAGCCCCTCTTCATTTGGGTCTGGGGGCTTTCGTTGGGCATTGAGCCTGGGAGGTACCTGCAAGGTTGCAGTTCGCAGCCCGAGAAGCACTCTCCGGTCAACATGCCCAACGTCCAGCAACAGCTCCCAAACCGAAGGAGCCAGGACCCAAAGACCTAGCTGGCCTGAAGGGCCGCCAGGGGGCCCCCAAGCAGCCCCTCTCCATTTGGGTTTGGGGGCTTTCGTTGGGCCGGTGACATGGGAGGTACCTGCAAGTTTGCAGTTCGCAGCCCGAGAAGCACTCTCCGGCCAACATGCCCAACGTTCAGCAACAGCTCCCAAACCGAAGGAGCCAGGACCCAAAGACCTAGCTGGCCTGAAGGGCCCCCAGGGGGCCCCCAAGCAGCCCCTCTCCATTTGGGTCTGGGGGCTTTCGTTGGGCCGGGAACCTGGGAGGTACCTGCAAGGTTGCAGTTCGCGGCCCGAGAAGCACTCTCCGGTCAACATGCCCAACGTTCAGCAACAGCTCCCAAACCGAAGGAGCCAGGACCCAAAGACCTAGCTGGCCTGGAGTGTCCCCAGGGGGCCCGCAAGCAGCCCCTCTCAATTTTGGTCTGGGGGCTTTCGTTGGGCCGGGAACCTGGGAGGTACCTGCAAGGATGCAGTTCGCAGCCCGAGAAGCACTCTCCGGCCAACATGCCCAACTGCAGCAACAGCTCCCAAACCGAAGGAGCCAGGACCCAAAGACCTAGCTGGCATGAAGGGCCCCCAGGGGGCCCCCAAACAGCCCCTCTCCATTTTGGTCTGGGGGCTTTCGTTGGGCCGGGGACCTGGTAGGTACCTGCAAGGTTGCAGTTCGCAGCCCGAGAAACACTCTCCGGCCAACATGCCCAACTGCAGCAACAGCTCCCAAACCGAAGGAGCCAGGACCCAAAGACCTAGCTGGCCTGAAGGGCCCCCAGGGGGCCCCCAAGCAGCCCCTCTCCATTTGGGACTGGGGGCTTTCGTTGGGAATGGAACCTGGGAGGTACCTGCAAGGTTACGGTTCGCAGCCTGAGAAGCACTCTCCGGCCAACATGCCCAACGTCCAGCAACAGCTCCCAAACCGAAGGAGCCAGGACCCAAAGACCTAGCTGGCCTGAAGGGCCCCCAGGGGGCCCCCAAGCAGCCCCTCTCCATTTGGGTCTGGGGGCTTTCGTTGGGCCGGGGACCTGGGAGGTACCTGCAAGGTTGCAGTTCGCAGCCCGAGAAGCACTCTCCGGTCAACATGCCCAACGTCCAGCAACAGCTCCCAAACCGAAGGAGCCAGGACCCAGAGACCTAGCTGGACTGAAGGGTCCCCAGGGGGCCCCCAAGCAGCCCCTCTCAATTTGGGTCTGGGGGCTTTCGTTGGGCATGGAACCTGGGAGGTACCTGCAAGGTTGCAGTTCGCGGCCCGAGAAGCACTCTCCGGTCAACATGCACAACTGCAGCAAGAGCTCCCAAACCGAAGGAGCCAGGACCCAAAGACCTAGCTGGCCTGAAGGGCCCCCAGGGGGCCCCCAAGCAGTCCCTCTCAATTTGGGTCTGGGGGCTTTCGTTGGGCCGGGGACCTGGGAGGTACCTGCAAGGTTGCAGTTCGCAGCCCGAGAAGCACTCTCCGGTCAACATGCCCAACGTCCAGCAACAGCTCCCAAACCGAAGGAGCCAGGACCCAAAGACCTAGCTGGCCTGAAGGGGCCCCAAAGAGCCCCCAAGCAGCCCCTCTCAATTTGGGTCTGGGGGCTTTCCTTGGGCCGGGAACCTGGGAGATACCTGCAAGGTTGCAGTTCGCGGCCCGAGAAGCACTCTCTGGCCAACATGCCCAACGTCCAGCAACAGCTCCCAAACCGAAGGAGCCAGGACCCAAAGACCTAGCTGGCCTGAAGGGCCCCCAGGGGGCCCCCAAGCAGTCCCTCTCAATTTGGATCTGGGGGCTTTCGTTGGGCCGGGGACCTGGGAGGTACCTGCAAGTTTGCAGTTCGCAGCCCGAGAAGCACTCTCCGGCCAACATGCCCAACGTCCAGCAACAGCTCCCAAACCCAAGGAGCCAGGACCCAAAGACCTAGCTGGCCTGAAGGGCCCCCAGGGGGCCCCCAAGCAGCCCCTCTCAATTTGGGTCTGGGGGCTTTCGTTGGGCCGGGGACCTGGGAGGTACCTGCAAGGTTGCAGTTCGCAGCCCGAGAAGCACTCTCCGGTCAACATGCCCAACGTCCAGCAACAGCTCCCAAACCGAAGGAGCCAGGACCCAAAGACCTAGCTGGACTGAAGGGCCCCCAGGGGGCCCCCAAACAGCCCCTCTCAATTTGGGTCTGGGGGCTTTCGTTGGGCCGGGAGCCTGGGAGGTACCTGCAAGGTTGCAGTTCGCGGCCCGAGAAGCACTCTCCGGCCAACATGCCCAACTGCAGCAACAGCTCCCAAACCGAAGGAGCCAGGACCCAAAGACCTAGCTGGCCTGAAGAGTCCCCAGGGGGCCCGCAAGCAGCCCCTCTCAATTTTGGTCTGGGGGCTTTCGTTGGGCCGGGAACCTGGGAGGTACATCCAAGGATGCAGTTCGCAGCCCGAGAAGCACTCTCCGGCCAACATGCCCAACTGCAGCAACAGCTCCCAAACCGAAGGAGCCAGGACCCAAAGACCTAGCTGGCATGAAGGGCCCCCAGGGGGCCCCCAAACAGCCCCTCTCCATTTTGGTCTGGGGGCTTTCGTTGGGCCGGGGACATGGGAGGTACCTGCAAGGTTGCAGTTCGCAGCCCGAGAAGCACTCTCCGGCCAACATGCCCAACTGCAGCAACAGCTCCCAAACCGAAGGAGCCAGGACCCAAAGACCTAGCTGGCCTGAAGGGCCCCCAGGGGGCCCCCAAGCAGCCCCTCTCCATTTGGGTCTGGGGGCTTTCGTTGGGAATGGAACCTGGGAGGTACCTGCAAGGTTACAGTTCGCAGCCTGAGAAGCACTCTCCGGCCAACATGCCCAACTGCAGCAACAGCTCCCAAACCGAAGGAGCCAGGACCCAAAGACCTAGCTGGCCTGAAGGGCCCCCAGGGGGCCCCCAAGCAGCCCCTCTCCATTTGGGTCTGGGGGCTTTCGTTGGGCCGGGGATCTGGGAGGTACCTGCAAGGTTGCAGTTCGCAGCCCGAGAAGCACTCTCCGGTCAACATGCCCAACGTCCAGCAACAGCTCCCAAACCGAAGGAGCCAGGACCCAGAGACCTAGCTGGACTGAAGGGTCCCCAGGGGGCCCCCAAGCAGCCCCTCTCAATTTGGGTCTGGGGGCTTTCGTTGGGCATGGAACCTGGGAGGTACCTGCAAGGTTGCAGTTCGCGGCCCGAGAAGCACTCTCCGGCCAACATGCCCAACTGCAGCAAGAGCTCCCAAACCGAAGGAGCCAGGACCCAAAGAAATAGCTGGCCTGGAGTGTCCCCAGGGGGCCCGCAAGCAGCCCCTCTCAATTTTGGTCTGGGGGCTTTCGTTGGGCATGGAACCTGGGAGGTACCTGCAAGGTTGCAGTTCGCAGCCCGAGAAGCACTCTCCGGTCAACATGCCCAACTGCAGAAACAGCTCCCAAACCGAAGGAGCCAGGACCAAAGACCTAGCTGGCCTGAAGGGGCCCCAAGGGGCCCCCAATCAGCCCCTCCCAATTTGGGTCTGGGGGCTTTCGTTGGGCCGGGGACCTGGGAGGTACCTGCAAGGTTGCAGTTCACGTACCGAGAAGCACTCTCTGGCCAACATGCCCAACGTCCAGCAACAGCTCCCAAACTGAAGGAGCCAGGACCCAAAGACCTAGCTGGCCTGAAGGGCCCTCAGGGGGCCCCCAAACAGCCCCTCTCCATTTGGGTCTGGGGGCTTTCGTTGGGCCGGGGACCTGGGAGGTACCTGCAAGGTTGCAGTTCGCAGCCCGAGAAGCACTCTCCGGTCAACATGCCCAACGTCCAGCAACAGCTCCCAAACCGAAGGAGCCAGGACCCAAAGACCTAGCTGGCCTGAAGGGCCCCCAGGGGGCCCCCAAGCAGCCCCTCTCAATTTGGGTCTGGGGGCTTTCATTGGGCATTGAGCCTGGGAGGTACCTGCAAGGTTGCAGTTCGCGGCCCGAGAAGCACTCTCCGGCCAACATGCCCAACTGCAGCAACAGCTCCCAAACCGAAGGAGCCAGGACCCAAAGACCTAGCTGGCCTGGAGTGTCCCCAGAGGGCCCGCAAGCATCCCCTCTCAATTTTGGTCTGGGGGCTTTCGTTGGGCCGGGAACCTGGGAGCTACCTGCAAGGTTGCAGTTCGCAGCCCGAGAAGCACTCTCCGGCCAACATGCCCAACGTCCAGCAACAGCTCCCAAACCGAAGGAGCCAGGACCCAAAGACCTAGCTGGCCTGAAGAGTCCCCAGGGGGCCCCCAAACAGCCCCTCTCCATTTGGGTCTGGGGGCTTTCGTTGGGCCGGGAACCTGGGAGCTACCTGCAAGGTTGCAGTTCACAGCCTGAGAAGCACTCTCCGGTCAACATGCCCAACGTCCAGCAACAGCTCCCAAACCGAAGGAGCCAGGACCCAAAGACCTAGCTGGCCTGAAGGGGCCCCAGGGGGCCCCCAAGCAGCCCCTCTCCATTTCGGTCTGGGGGCTTTCGTTGGGCCGGGGACATGGGAGGTACCTGCAAGGTTGCAGTTCGCAGCCCGAGAAGCACTCTCCGGTCAACATGCCCAACTGCAGAAACAGCTCCCAAACCGAAGGAGCCAGGACCCAAAGACCTAGCTGGCCTGAAGGGGCCCCAAGGGGCCCCCAAGGAGCCCCTCCCAATTTGGGTCTGGGGGCTTTCGTTGGGCCTGGGACCTGGGAGGTACCTGCAAGGTTGCAGTTCACGTACCGAGAAGCACTCTCTGGCCAACATGCCCAACGTCCAGCAACAGCTCCCAAACCCAAGGAGCCAGGACCCAAAGACCTAGCTGGCCTGAAGAGTCCCCAGGGGGCCCCCAAACAGCCCCTCTCCATTTGGGTCTGGGGGCTTTCGTTGGGCCGGGAACCTGGGAGCTACCTGCAAGGTTGCAGTTCACGGCCCGAGAAGCACTCTCCGGCCAACATGCCCAACGTCCAGCAACAGCTCCCAAACCGAAGGAGCCAGGACCCAAAGACCTAGCTGGCCTGAAGGGCCCCCAGGGGGCCCCCAAGCAGCCCCTCTCCATTTGGGTCTGGGGGCTTTCGTTGGGCATTGAGCCTGGGAGGTAACTGCAAGGTTGCAGTTCGCGGCCCGAGAAGCACTCTCCGGCCAACATGCCCAACTGCAGCAACAGCTCCCAAACCGAAGGAGCCAGGACCCAAAGACCTAGCTGGCCTGAAGGGCCCCCAGGGGGCCCCCAAGCAGCCCCTCTCAATTTGGGTCTGGGGGCTTTCGTTGGGCCTGGGACCTGGGAGGTACCTGCAAGGTTGCAGTTCGAGGCCCGAGAAGCACTCTCCGGTCAACATGCCCAACGTCCAGCAACAGCTCCCAAACCGAAGGAGCCAGGACCCAAAGACCTAGCTGGCCTGAAGGGCCCCCAGGGGGCCCCCAAGCAGCCCCTCTCAATTTGGGTCTGGGGGCTTTCGTTGGGCCGGGGACATGGGAGGTACCTGCAAGGTTGCAGTTCGCAGCCCGAGAAGCACTCTCCGGCCAACATGCCCAACGTCCAGCAACAGCTCCCAAACCGAAGGAGCCAGGACCCAAAGACCTAGCTGGCGTGAAGAGTCCCCAGGGGGCCCCCAAACAGCCCCTCTCAATTTGGGTCTGGGGGCTTTCGTTGGGCATGGAACCTGGGAGGTACCTGCAAGGTTGCAGTTCGCAGCCTGAGAAGCACTCTCCAGCCAACATGCACAACTGCAGCAACAGCTCCCAAACCGAAGGAGCCAGGACCCAAAGACCTAGCTGGCCTGAAGAGTCCCCAGGGGGCCCCCAAACAGCCCGTCTCCATTTGGGTCTGGGGGCTTTCGTTGGGCCGGGAACCTGGGAGCTACCTGCAAGGTTGCAGTTCGCGGCCCGAGAAGCACTCTCCGGCCAACATGCCCAACTGCAGCAACAGCTCCCAAACCGAAGGAGCCAGGACCCAAAGACCTAGCTGGCCTGAAGGGGCCCCAGGGGGCCCCCAAGCAGCCCCTCTCCATTTGGGTCTGGGGGCTTTCGTTGGGCCGGGAACCTGGGAGCTACCTGCAAGGTTGCAGTTCACGGCCCGAGGAGCACTCTCCGGCCAACATGCCCAACTGCAGCAACAGCTCCCAAACCGAAGGAGCCAGGACCCAAAGACCTAGCTGGCCTGAAGGGCCCCCAAAGGGCCCCCAAGCAGCCCCTCTCCATTTGTGTCTGGGGGCTTTCATTGGGCCTGGGACCTGGGAGGTACATGCAAGTTTGCAGTTCGCATCCCGAGAAGCACTCTCCGGTCAACATGCCCAACGTCCAGCAACAGCTCCCAAACCGAAGGAGCCAGGACCCAATGACCTAGCTGGCCTGAAGGGCCCCCAGGGGGCCCCCAAGCAGCCCCTCTCAATTTGGGTCTGGGGGCTTTCGTTGGGCCTGGGACTTGGGAGGTACCTGCAAGGTTGCAGTTCGCAGCCCGAGAAGCACTCTCCGGCCAACATGCCCAACGTCCAGCAACAGCTCCCAAACCGAAGGAGCCAGGACCCAAAGACCTAGCTGGCCTGAAGGGCCCCCAGGGGGCCCCCAAACAGCCCCTCTCAATTTGGGTCTGGGGGCTTTCGTTGGGCCGGGAACCTAGGAGCAACCTGCAAGGTTGCAGTCACGGCCCGAGAAGCACTCTCCGGCCAACATGCCCAACGTCCAGCAACAGCTCCCAAACCGAAGGAGCCAGGACACAAAGACCTAGCTGGCCTGAAGGGGCCCCAGGGGACCCCAAACAGCCCCTCTCCATTTGGGTCTGGGGGCTTTCGTTGGGCCGGGGACCTGGGAGGTACCTGCAAGGTTGCAGTTCGCGGCCCGAGAAGCACTCTCCGGCCAACATGCCCAACTGCAGCAACAACTCCCAAACCGAAGGAGCCAGGACCCAAAGACCTAGCTGGCCTGAAGGGCCCCCAGGGGGCCCCCAAGCAGCCCCTCTCCATTTGGGTCTGGGGGCTTTCGTTGGGCCGGGAACCTGGGAGGTACCTGCAAGGTTTCAGTTCGCGGCCCGAGAAGCACTCTCCGGCCAACATGCCCAACTGCAGCAACAGCTCCCAAACCGAAGGAGCCAGGACCCAAAGACCTAGCTGGCCTGAAGGGCCCCCAGGGGGCCCCCAAGCAGCCCCTCTCCATTTGGGTCTGGGGGCTTTCGTTGGGCCGGGGACATGGGAGGTACCTGCAAGGTTGCAGTTCGCAGCCCGAGAAGCACTCTCCGGTCAACATGCCCAACGTCCAGCAACAGCTCCCAAACCGAAGGAGCCAGGACCCAAAGACCTAGCTGGCCTGAAGGGGCCCCAGGGGGCCCCCAAACAGCCCCTCTCAATTTGGGTCTGGGGGCTTTCGTTGGGCATGGAACCTGGGAGGTACCTGCAAGGTTGCAGTTCGCAGCCTGAGAAGCACTCTCCGGCCAACATGCCCAACGTCCAGCAACAGCTCCCAAAGCGAAGGAGCCAGGACCCAAAGACCTAGCTGGCCTGAAGGGCCCCCAGGGGGCCCCCAAGCAGCCCCTCTCCATTTGGGTCTGGGGGCTTTCGTTGGGCCGGGAACCTGGGAGCTACCTGCAAGGTTGCAGTTCGCGGCCCGAGAAGCACTATCCGGCCAACATGCCCAACTGCAGCAACAGCTCCCAAACCGAAGGAGCCAGGACCCAAAGACCTAGCTGGCCTGAAGGGGCCCCAGGGGGCCCCCAAGCAGCCCCTCTCCATTTGGGTCTGGGGGCTTTCGTTGGGCCGGGGACATGGGAGGTATCTGCAAGGTTGCAGTTCGCAGCCTGAGAAGCACTCTCCGGCCAACATGCCCAACGTCCAGCAACAGCTCCCAAACCGAAGGAGCCAGGACCCAAAGACCTAGCTGGCCTGAAGGGCCCCCAGGGGGCCCCCAAGCAGCCCCTCTCCATTTGGGTCTGGGGGCTTTCGTTGGGCCGGGGACCTGGGAGGTACCTGCAAGTTTGCAGTTCGCAGCCTGAGAAGCACTCTCCGGTCAACATGCCCAACGTCCAGCAACAGCTCCCAAACCGAAGGAGCCAGGACCCAAAGACCTAGCTGGACTGAAGGGTCCCCAGGGGGCCCCCAAACAGCACCTCCCCATTTGGGTCTGGGGGCTTTCGTTGGGCATGGCGTCTGGGAGGTACCTGCAAGGTTGCAGTTCGCGGCCCGAGAAGCACTCTCCGGCCAACATGCCCAACTGCAGCAACAGCTCCCAAACCGAAGGAGCCAGGACCCAAAGAAATAGCTGGCCTGGAGTGTCCCCAGGGGGCCCGCAAGCAGCCCCTCTCAATTTGGGTCTGGGGGCTTTCGTTCAGCCGGGAACCTGGGAGGTGCCTGCAAGGTTGCAGTTCGCGGCCCGAGAAGCACTCTCCGGTCAACATGCCCAACGTCCAGCAACAGCTCCCAAACCCAAGGAGCCAGGACCCAAAGACCTAGCTGGCCTGAAGAGTCCCCAGGGGGCCCCCAAGCAGCCCCTCTCCATTTGGGTCTGGGGGCTTTCGTTGGGCCGGGAACCTGGGAGGTGCCTGCAAGGTTGCAGTTCGCGGCCCGAGAAGCACTCTCCGGCCAACATGCCCAACGTCCAGCAACAGCTCCCAAACCCAAGGAGCCAGGACCCAAAGACCTAGCTGGCCTGAAGAGTCCCCAGGGGGCCCCCAAGCAGCCCCTCTCCATTTGGGTCTGGGGGCTTTCGTTGGGCATGGAACCTGGGAGGTACCTGCAAGGTTGCAGTTCAGGGCCCGAGAAGCACTCTCCGGCCAACATGCCCAACGTCCAGCAACAGCTCCCAAACCGAAGGAGCCAGGACCCAAAGACCTAGATGGCCTGAAGGGGCCCCAGGGGACCCCAAACAGCCCCTCTCCATTTGGGTCTGGGGGCTTTCGTTGGGCCAGGAACCTGGTAGGTACCTGCAAGGTTGCAGTTCGCGGCCCGAGACGCACTCTCCGGCCAACATGCCCAACTGCAGAAACAGCTCCCAAAGCGAAGGAGCCAGGACCCAAAGACCTAGCTGGCCTGAAGGGCCCCCAGGGGGCCCCCAAGCAGCCCCTCTCCATTTGGATCTTGGGGCTTTCGTTGGGCCGTGAACCTGGGAGGTACCTGCAAGGTTGCAGTTCGCAGCCCGAGAAGCACTCTCCGGCCAACATGCCCAACTGCAGCAACAGCTCCCAAACCGAAGGAGCCAGGACCCAAAGACCTAGCTGGCCTGAAGGGCCCCCAGGGGGCCCCCAAACAGCCCCTCTCCATTTGGGTCTGGGGGCTTTCGTTGGGCCGGGAACCTGGGAGGTACCTGCAAGGTTGCAGTTCGCAGCCCGAGAAGCACTCTCCGGACAACATGCCCAACTGCAGCAACAGCTCCCAAACCGAAGGAGCCAGGACCCAAAGACCTAGCTGGCCTGAAGGGCCCCCAGGGGGCCCCCAAGCAGCCCCTCTCCATTTGGGTCTGGGGGCTTTCGTTGGGCCGGGGACATGGGAGGTACCTGCAAGGTTGCAGTTCGCAGCCCGAGAAGCACTCTCCGGTCAACATGCCCAACGTCCAGCAACAGCTCCCAAACCGAAGGAGCCAGGACCCAAAGACCTAGCTGGCCTGAAGGGCCCCCAGGGGGCCCCCAAGCAGCCCCTCTCAATTTGGGTCTGGGGGCTTTGGTTGGGCCTGGGACATGGGAGGTACCTGCAAGGTTGCAGTTCGCAGCCCGAGAAGCACTCTCCGGCCAACATGCCCAACGTCCAGCAACAGCTCCCAAAGCGAAGGAGCCAGGACCCAAAGACCTAGCTGGCCTGAAGGGCCCCCAGGGGGCCCCCAAGCAGCCCCTCTCCATTTGGGTCTGGGGGCTTTCGTTGGGCCGGGGACATGGGAGGTACCTGCAAGTTTGCAGTTCACTGCCTGAGAAGCACTCTCCGGCCAACATGCCCAACGTCCAGCAACAGCTCCCAAACCGAAGGAGCCAGGACCCAAAGACCTAGCTGGCCTGAAGGGCCACCAGGGGGCCCCCAAGCAGCCCCTCTCCATTTCGGTCTGGGGGCTTTCGTTGGGCCGGGTACCTGGGAGATACCTGCAAGGTTGCAGTTCGAGGCCCGAGAAGCACTCTCCGGCCAACATGCCCAACGTCCAGCAACAGCTCCCAAACCGAAGGAGCCAGGACCCAAAGACCTAGCTGGCCTGAAGGGCCCCCTGGGGGCCCCCAAACAGCCCCTCTCAATTTGGGTCTGGGAGCTTTCGTTGGGCCGGGAACCTGGGAAGTGCCTGCAAGGTTGCAGTGCGCGGCCCGAGAAGCACTCTCCGGCCAACATGCCCAACGTCCAGCAACAGCTCCCAAACCGAAGGAGCCAGGACCCAAAGACCTAGCTGGCCTGAAGAGTCCCCAGGGGGCCCCCAAACAGCCCCTCTCAATTTGGGTCTGGGGGCTTTCGTTGGGCATGGAACCTGGGAGGTACCTGCAAGGTTGCAGTTCGCAGCCTGAGAAGCACTCTCCGGCCAACATGCCCAACGTCCAGCAACAGCTCCCAAAGCGAAGGAGCCAGGACCCAAAGACCTAGCTGGCCTGAAGGGCCCCCAGGGGGCCCCCAAGCAGCCCCTCTCCATTTGGGTCTGGGGGCTTTCGTTGGGCCGGGAACCTGGGAGCTACCTGCAAGGTTGCAGTTCGCGGCCCGAGAAGCACTCTCCGGCCAACATGCCCAACTGCAGCAACAGCTCCCAAACCGATGGAGCCAGGACCCAAAGACCTAGCTGGCCTGAAGGGGCCCCAGGGGGCCCCCAAACAGCCCCTCTCCATTTGGGTCTGGGGGCTTTCGTTGGGCCGGGAACCTGGGAGCTACCTGCAAGGTTGCAGTTCACGGCCTGAGAACCACTCTCCGGCCAACATGCCCAACTGCAGCAACAGCTCCCAAACCGAAGGAGCCAGGACCCAAAGACCTAGCTGGCCTGGAGGGCCCCCAGGGGGCCCCCAAGCAGCCCCTCTCCATTTGAGTCTGGGGGCTTTCGTTGGGCCGGGAACCTGGGAGATACCTGCAAGGTTGCAGTTCGCAGCACGAGAAGCACTCTCCAGTCAACATGCCCAACGTCCAGCAACAGCTCCCAAACCGAAGGAGCCAGGACCCAAAGACCTAGCTGACCTGAAGGGCCCTCAGGGGGCCCCCAAGCAGCCCCTCTCAATTTGGATCTGGGGGCTTTCGTTGGGCCGGGGACCTGGGAGCTACCTGCAAGATTGCAGTTCGCAGCCCGAGAAGCACTCTCCGGTCAACATGCCAAACGTCCAGCAACAGCTCCCAAACCGAAGGAGCCAGGACCCAAAGACCTAGCTGGCCTGAAGGGCCCCCAGGGGGCCCCCAAGCAGCCCCTCTCAATTTGGGTCTGGGGGCTTTCGTTGGGCCGGGATCCTGGGAGCTACCTGCAAGGTTGCAGTTCACGGCCCGAGAAGCACTCTCCGGCCAACATGCCCAACGTCCAGCAACAGCTCCCAAACCGAAGGAGCCAGGACCCAAAGACCTAGCTGGCCTGAAGGGGCCCCAGGGGACCCCAAACAGCCCCTCTCCATTTGGGTCTGGGGACTTTCGTTGGGCCGGGGACCTGGGAGGTACCTGCAAGGTTGCAGTTCGCGGCCCGAGAAGCACTCTCCGGCCAACATGCCCAACGTCCAGCAACAGCTCCCAAACCGAAGGAGCCAGGACCCAAAGACCTAGCTGGCCTGAAGGGCCCCCAGGGGGCCCCCAAGCAGCCCCTCTCCATTTGGGTCTGGGGGCTTTCGTTGGGCCGGGAACCTGGGAGCTACCTGCAAGGTTGCAGTTCGCGGCCCGAGAAGCACTCTCCGGCCAACATGCCCAACTGCAGCAACAGCTCCCAAAGCGAAGGAGCCAGGACCCAAAGACCTAGCTGGCCTGAAGGGCCCCCTGGGGGCCCCCAAGCAGCCCCTCTCCATTTGGGTCTGGGGGCTTTCGTTGTGCCGGGGACATGGGAGGTACCTGCAAGGTTGCAGTTCGCAGCCCGAGAAGCACTCTCCGGCCAACATGCCCAACGTCCAGCAACAGCTCCCAAAGCGAAGGAGCCAGGACCCAAAGACCTAGCTGGCCTGAAGGGCCCCCAGGGGGCCCCCAAACAGCCCCTCTCAATTTGGGTCTGGGGGCTTTCGTTGGGCCTGGGACATGGGAGGTACCTGCAAGGTTGCAGTTCGCAGCCCGAGAAGCACTCTCCGGTCAACATGCCCAACGTCCAGCAACAGCTCCCAAACCGAAGGAGCCAGGACCCAAAGACCTAGCTGGCCTGAAGAGTCCCCAGGGGGGCCCCAAACAGACCCTCTCAATTTGGGTCTGGGGGCTTTCGTTGGGCCGTGAACCTGGGAGCTACCTGCAAGGTTGCAGTTCGCGGCCCGAGAAGCACTCTCCGGCCAACATGCACAACGTCCAGCAACAGCTCCCAAACCCAAGGAGCCAGGACCCAAAGACCTAGCTGGCCTGAAGGGCCCCCAGGGGGCCCCCAAAACAGCCCCTCTCCATTTGGGTCTGGGGGCTTTCGTTGGGCCGGGAACCTGGGAAGTACCTGCAAGGTTGCAGTTCGCGGCCCGAGAAGCACTCTCCGGCCAACATGCCCAACGTCCAGCAACAGCTCCCAAACCGAAGGAGCCAGGACCCAAAGACCTAGCTGGCCTGAAGAGTCCCCAGGGGGGCCCCAAACAGCCCCTCTCTATTTGGGTCTGGGGGCTTTCGTTGGGCATGGAACCTGGGAGGTACCTGCAAGGTTGCAGTTCGCAGCCCGAGAAGCACTCTCCGGCCAACATGCCCAACTGCAGCAACAGCTCCCAAACCGAAGGAGCCAGGACCCAAAGACCTAGCTGGCCTGAAGGGCCCCCAGGGGGCCCCCAAGCAGCCCCTCTCCATTTGGGTCTGGGGGCTTTCGTTGGGCCGGGGACCTGGGAGGTACCTGCAAGGTTGCAGTTCACGGCCCGAGAACCACTCTCCGGCCAACATGCCCAACGTCCAGCAACAGCTCCCAAACCGAAGGAGCCAGGACCCAAAGACCTAGCTGGCCTGAAGGGCCCCCAGGGGGCCCCCAAGCAGCCCCTCTCCATTTGGGTCTGGGGGCTTTCGTTGAGCCGGGAACCTGGGAGCTACCTGCAAGGTTGCAGTTCGAGGCCCGAGAAGCACTCTCCGGCCAACATGCCCAACGTCCAGCAACAGCTCCCAAACCGAAGGAGCCAGGACCCAAAGACCTAGCTGGCCTGAAGGGCCCCCTGGGGGCCCCCAAACAGCCCCTCTCCATTTGGGTCTGGGGGCTTTCGTTGGGCCGGGAACCTGGGAAGTACCTGCAAGGTTGCAGTGCGCGGCCCGAGAAGCACTCTCCGGCCAACATGCCCAACGTCCAGCAACAGCTCCCAAACCGAAGGAGCCAGGACCCAAAGACCTAGCTGGCCTGAAGAGTCCCCAGGGGGCCCCCAAACAGCCCCTCTCTATTTGGGTCTGGGGGCTTTCGTTGGGCATGGAACATGGGAGGTACCTGCGAGGTTGCAGTTCGCGGCCCGAGAAGCACTCTCCGGCCAACATGCCCAACTGCAGCAACAGCTCCCAAACCGAAGGAGCCAGGACCCAAAGACCTAGCTGGCCTGAAGAGTCCCCAGGGGGCCCCCAAGCAGCCCCTCTCCATTTGGGTCTGGGGGCTTTCGTTGGGCCGGGAACCTGGGAGCTACCTGCAAGGTTGCAGTTCACGGCCCGAGAACCACTCTCCGGCCAACATGCCCAACTGCAGCAACAGCTCCCAAACCGAAGGAGCCAGGACCCAAAGACCTAGCTGGCCTGAAGGGCCCCCAGGGGGCCCCCAAGCAGCCCCTCTCCATTTGGGTGTGGGGGCTTTCGTTGGGCCGGGAACCTGGGAGGTACCTGCAAGTTTGCAGTTCGCAGCCCGAGAAGCACTCTCCGGTCAACATGCCCAACGTCCAGCAACAGCTCCCAAACCGAAGGAGCCAGGACCCAAAGACCTAGCTGGACTGAAGGGTCCCCAGGGGGCCCCCAAACAGCCACTCCCCATTTGGGTCTGGGGGCTTTCGTTGGGCATGGAGTCTGGGAGGTACCTGCAAGGTTGCAGTTCGCAGCCCGAGAAGCACTCTCCGGCCAACATGCCCAACTGCAGAAACAGCTCCCAAACCGAAGGAGTCAGGACCCAAAGACCTAGCTGTCCTGGAGTGTCCCCAGGGGGCCCGCAAGCAGCCCCTCTCAATTTTGGTCTGGGGGCTTTCGTTGGGCCGGGAACCTGGGAGGTGCCTGCAAGGTTGCAGTTCGCGGCCCGAGAAGCACTCTCCGGCCAACATGCCCAACGTCCAGCAACAGCTCCCAAACCGAAGGAGCCAGGACCCAAAGACCTAGCTGGCCTGAAGGGCCCCCAGGGGGCCCCCAAGCAGCCCCTCTCCATTTGGGTCTGGGGGCTTACGTTGGGCCGGGGATCTGGGAGGTACCTGCAAGTTTGCAGTTCGCAGCCCGAGAAGCACTCTCCGGCCAACATGCCCAACGTCCAGCAACAGCTCCCAAACCGAAGGAGCCAGGACCCAAAGACCTAGCTGGCCTGAAGGGGCCCCAAGGGGCCCCCAAACAGCCCCTCTCCATTTGGGTCTGGGGGCTTTCGTTGGGCCGGGAACCTGGGAGCTACCTGCAAGGTTGCAGTTCGCAGCCCGAGAAGCACTCTCCGGTCAACATGCCCAACGTCCAGCAACAGCTCCCAAACCGAAGGAGCCAGGACCCAAAGACCTAGCTGGCCTGAAGAGTCCCCAGGGGGCCCCCAAACAGCCCCTCTCCATTTGGGTCTGGGGGCTTTCGTTGGGCCGGGAACCTGGGAGCTACCTGCAAGGTTGCAGTTCGCAGCCTGAGAAGCACTCTCCGGCCAGCATGCCCAACGTCCAGCAACAGCTCCCAAACCGAAGGAGCCAGGACCCAAAGACCTAGCTGGCCTGAAGGGCCCCCAGGGGGCCCCCAAGCAGCCCCTCTCCATTTGGGTCTGGGGGCTTTCGTTGGGCCGGGAACCTGGGAGGTACCTGCAAGGTTGCAGTTCGCGGCCCGAGAAGCACTCTCCGGCCAACATGCCCAACTGCAGCAACAGCTCCCAAACCGAAGGAGCCAGGACCCAAAGACCTAGCTGGCCTGAAGGGCCCCCAGGGGGCCCCCAAGCAGCCCCTCTCCATTTGGGTCTGGGGGCTTTCGTTGGGCCGGGGACCTGGGAGGTACCTGCAAGGTTGCAGTTCGCAGCCCGAGAAGCACTCTCTGGTCAACATGCCCAACTGCAGCAACAGCTCCCAATCCGAAGGAGCCAGGACCCAAAGACCTAGCTGGCCTGAAGGGCCACCAGGGGGCCCCCAAACAGCCCCTCTCCATTTGGGTCTGGGGGCTTTCGTTGGGCCTGGGAACTGGGAGGTACCTGCAAGGTTGCAGTTCGCGGCCTGAGAAGCACTCTCCGGCCAACATGCCCAACGTCCAGCAACAGCTCCCAAACCGAAGGAGCCAGGACCCAAAGACCTAGCTGGCCTGAAGGGCCCCCAGGGGGCCCCCAAGCAGCCCCTCTCCATTTGGGTCTGGGGGCTTTCGTTGGGCATGGAACCTGGGAGATACCTGCAAGGTTGCAGTTCGCGGCCCGAGAAGCACTCTCCGGCCAACATGCCCAACTGCAGCAACAGCTCCCAAACCGAAGGAGCCAGGACCCAAAGACCTAGCTGGCCTGAAGGGCCCCCAGGGGGCCCCCAAGCAGCCCCTCTCCATTTGGGTCTGGGGGCTTTCGTTGGGCCGGGAACCTGGGAGGTACCTGCAAGTTTGCAGTTCGCAGCCCGAGAAGCACTCTCCGGTCAACATGCCCAACGTCCAGCAACAGCTCCCAAACCGAAGGAGCCAGGACCCAAAGACCTAGCTGGACTGAAGGGTCCCCAGGGGGCCCCCAAACAGCCACTCCCCATTTGGGTCTGGGGGCTTTCGTTGGGCATGGAGTCTGGGAGGTACCTGCAAGGTTGCAGTTCGCAGCCCGAGAAGCACTCTCCGGCCAACATGCCCAACTGCAGAAACAGCTCCCAAACCGAAGGAGTCAGGACCCAAAGACCTAGCTGTCCTGGAGTGTCCCCAGGGGGCCCGCAAGCAGCCCCTCTCAATTTTGGTCTGGGGGCTTTCGTTGGGCCGGGAACCTGGGAGGTGCCTGCAAGTTTGCAGTTCGCGGCCCGAGAAGCACTCTCCGGCCAACATGCCCAACGTCCAGCAACAGCTCCCAAACCGAAGGAGCCAGGACCCAAAGACCTAGCTGGCCTGAAGGGCCCCCAGGGGGCCCCCAAGCAGCCCCTCTCCATTTGGGTCTGGGGGCTTACGTTGGGCCGGGGATCTGGGAGGTACCTGCAAGTTTGCAGTTCGCAGCCCGAGAAGCACTCTCCGGCCAACATGCCCAACGTCCAGCAACAGCTCCCAAACCGAAGGAGCCAGGACCCAAAGACCTAGCTGGCCTGAAGGGGCCCCAGGGGGCCCCCAAACAGCCCCTCTCCATTTGGGTCTGGGGGCTTTCGTTGGGCCGGGAACCTGGGAGCTACCTGCAAGGTTGCAGTTCGCAGCCTGAGAAGCACTCTCCGGCCAGCATGCCCAACGTCCAGCAACAGCTCCCAAACCGAAGGAGCCAGGACCCAAAGACCTAGCTGGCCTGAAGGGCCCCCAGGGGGCCCCCAAGCAGCCCCTCTCCATTTGGGTCTGGGGGCTTTCGTTGGGCCGGGAACCTGGGAGGTACCTGCAAGGTTGCAGTTCGCGGCCCGAGAAGCACTCTCCGGCCAACATGCCCAACTGCAGCAACAGCTCCCAAACCGAAGGAGCCAGGACCCAAAGACCTAGCTGGCCTGAAGGGCCCCCAGGGGGCCCCCAAGCAGCCCCTCTCCATTTGGGTCTGGGGGCTTTCGTTGGGCCGGGGACCTGGGAGGTACGTGCAAGGTTGCAGTTCGCAGCCCGAGAAGCACTCTCTGGTCAACATGCCCAACTGCAGCAACAGCTCCCAATCCGAAGGAGCCAGGACCCAAAGACCTAGCTGGCCTGAAGGGCCCCCAGGGTGCCCCCAAACAGCCCCTCTCCATTTGGGTCTGGGGGCTTTCGTTGTGCCGGGGACATGGGAGGTACCTGCAAGGTTGCAGTTCGCAGCCCGAGAAGCACTCTCCGGCCAACATGCCCAACGTCCAGCAACAGCTCCCAAAGCGAAGGAGCCAGGACCCAAAGACCTAGCTGGCCTGAAGAGTCCCCAGGGGGGCCCCAAACAGCCCCTCTCAATTTGGGTCTGGGGGCTTTCGTTGGGCATGGAACCTGGGAGGTACCTGCAAGGTTGCAGTTCGCGGTCCGAGAAGCACTCTCCGGCCAACATGCCCAACTGCAGCAACAGCTCCCAAACCGAAGGAGCCAGGACCCAAAGACCTAGCTGGCCTGAAGGGGCCCCAGGGGGCCCCCAAGCAGCCCCTCTCCATTTGGGTCTGGGGGCTTTCGTTGGGCCGGGATCCTGGGAGGTACCTGCAAGGTTGCAGTTCGAGGCCCGAGAACCACTCTCCGGCCAACATGCCCAACGTCCAGCAACAGCTCCCAAACCGAAGGAGCCAGGACCCAAAGACCTAGCTGGCCTGAAGGGGCCCCAGGGGGCCCCCAAGCAGCGCCTCTCCATTTGGGTCTGGTGGCTTTCTTTGGGCCGGGAACCTGGGAGCTACCTGCAAGGTTGCAGTTCGCAGCCCGAGAAGCACTCTCCGGCCAACATGCCCAACGTCCAGCAACAGCTCCCAAACCGAAGGAGCCAGGACCCAAAGACCTAGCTGGCCTGAAGAGTCCCCAGGGGGGCCCCAAGCAGCCCCTCTCAATTTGGGTCTGGGGGCTTTCGTTGGGCCGGGAACCTGGGAGGTACCTGCAAGGTTGCAGTTCGCGGTCCGAGAAGCACTCTCCGGCCAACATGCCCAACTGCAGCAACAGCTCCCAATCCGAAGGAGCCAGGACCCAAAGACCTAGCTGGCCTGAAGGGCCCCCAGGGGGCCCCCAAGCAGCCCCTCTCCATTTGGGTCTGGGGGCTTTCGTTGGGCCGGGAACCTGGGAGCTACCTGCAAGGTTGCAGTTCACGGCCCGAGAAGCACTCTCCGGCCAACATGCCCAACGTCCAGCAACAGCTCCCAAACCGAAGGAGCCAGGACCCAAAGACCTAGCTGGCCTGAAGGGCCCCCAGGGGGCCCCCAAGCAGCCCCTCTCCATTTGGGTCTGGGGGCTTTCGTTGGGCCGGGAACCTGGGAGGTACCTGCAAGGTTGCAGTTCGAGGCCCGAGAAGCACTCTTCGGCCAACATGCCCAACGTCCAGCAACAGCTCCCAAACCGAAGGAGCCAGGACCCAAAGACCTAGCTGGCCTGAAGGGCCCCAGGGGGCCCCCAAACAGCCCCTCTCCATTTGGGTCTGGGGGCTATCGTTGGGCATTGAGCCTGGGAGGTACCTGCAAGGTTGCAGTTCGCGGCCCGAGAAGCACTCTCCGGCCAACATGCACAACTGCAGCAACAGCTCCCAAACCCAAGGAGCCAGGACCCAAAGACCTAGCTGGCCTGAAGAGTCCCCAGGGGGCCCCCAAACAGCCCCTCTCCATTTGGGTCTGGGGGCTTTCGTTGGGCCGGGAACCTGGGAGCTACCTGCAATGTTGCAGTTCGCAGCCCGAGAAGCACTCTCCGGTCAACATGCCCAACGTCCAGCAACAGCTCCCAAACCGAAGGAGCCAGGACCCAAAGACCTAGCTGGCCTGAAGGGGCCCCAGGGGGCCCCCAAGCAGCCCCTCTCCATTTGGGTCTGGGGGCTTTCGTTGGGCCGGGAACCTGGGAGGTACCTGCAAGGTTGCAGTTCGCAGCCCGAGAAGCACTCTCCGGTCAACATGTCCAACTGCAGAAACAGCTCCCAAAGCGAAGGAGCCAGGACCCAAAGACCTAGCTGGCCTGAAGAGTCCCCAGGGGGCCCCCAAGGAGCCCCTCTCAATTTGGGTCTGGGGGCTTTCGTTGGGCATGGAACCTGGGAGGTACCTGCAAGGTTGAAGTTCGCAGCCTGAGAAGCACTCTCCGGCCAACATGCCCAACGTCCAGCAACAGCTCCCAAACCGAAGGAGCCAGGACCCAAAGACCTAGCTGGCCTGAAGGGCCCCCTGGGGGCCCCCAAACAGCCCCTCTCAATTTGGGTCTGGGGGCTTTCGTTGGGCATGGAACCTGGGAGCTACCTGCAAGGTTGCAGTTCGCAGCCCGAGAAGCACTCTCCGGCCAACATGCCCAACTGCAGCAACAGCTCCCAAACCGAAGGAGCCAGGACCCAAAGACCTAGCTGGCCTTAGGGTCCCCAGGGGGCCCGCAAGCAGCCCCTCTCAATTTGGGTCTGGGGGCTTTCGTTGGGCCGGGAACCTGGGAGGTGCCTGCAAGTTTGCAGTTCGCGACCCGAGAAGCACTCTCCGGCCAACATGCCCAACGTCCAGCAACAGCTCCCAAACCGAAGGAGCCAGGACCCAAAGACCTAGCTGGCCTGAAGGGCCCCCAGGGGGCCCCCAAGCAGCCCCTCTCCATTTGGGTCTGGGGGCTTTCGTTGGGCCGGGAACCTGTGAGCTACCTGCAAGGTTGCAGTTCGCGGCCCGAGAAGCATTCTCCGGCCAACATGCCCAACTGCAGCAACAGCTCCCAAACCGAAGGAGCCAGGACCCAAAGACCTAGCTGGCCTGAAGGGCCCCCAGGGGGCCCCCAAGCAGCCCCTCTCCATTTGGGTCTGGGGGCTTTCGTTGGGCCGGGGACATGGGAGGTACCTGCAAGGTTGCAGTTCGCAGCCCGAGAAGCACTCTCCGGCCAACATGCCCAACGTCCAGCAACAGCTCCCAAACCGAAGGAGCCAGGACCCAAAGACCTAGCTGGCCTGAAGAGTCCCCAGGGGGGCCCCAAACAGCCCCTCTCAATTTGGGTCTGGGGGCTTTCGTTGGGAATGGAACATGGGAGGTACCTGCAAGGTTGCAGTTCGCGGCCCGAGAAGCACTCTCCGGCCAACATGCCCAACTACAGCAACAGCTCCCAAACCGAAGGAGCCAGGACCCAAAGACCTAGCTGGCCTGAAGGGCCCCCAGGGGGCCCCCAAGCAGCCCCTCTCCATTTGGGTCTGGGGGCTTTCGTTGGGCCGGGGACATGGGAGGTACCTGCAAGGTTGCAGTTCACGGCCCGAGAAGCACTCTCCGGTCAACATGCCCAACGTCCAGCAACAGCTCCCAAACCGAAGGAGCCAGGACCCAAAGACCTAGCTGACCTGAAGGGGCCCCAGGGGGCCCCCAAGCAGCCCCACTCCATTTGGGTCTGGGGGCTTTCGTTGGGCCGGGAACCTGGGAGATACTTGCAAGGTTGCAGTTCGAGGCCCGAGAAGCACTCTCCGGCCAACATGCCCAACGTCCAGCAACAGCTCCCAAACCGAAGGAGCCAGGACCCAAAGACCTAGCTGGCCTGAAGGGCCCCCAGGGTGCCCCCAAGCAGCCCCTCTCAATTTGGGTCTGGGGGCTTTCGTTGGGCCGGGAACCTGGGAAGTGCCTGCAAGGTTGCAGTGCGCGGCCCGAGAAGCACTCTCCGGCCAACATGCCCAACGTCCAGCAACAGCTCCCAAACCGAAGGAGCCAGGACCCAAAGACCTAGCTGGCCTGAAGAGTCCCCAGGGGGCCCCCAAACAGCCCCTCTCAATTTGGGTCTGGGGGTTTTCGTTGGGCATGGAACCTGGGAGGTACCTGCAAGGTTGCAGTTCGCAGCCTGAGAAGCACTCTCCGGCCAACATGCCCAACATCCAGCAACAGCTCCCAAACCGAAGGAGCCAGGACCCAAAGACCTAGCTGGCCTGAAGGGCCCCCAGGGGGCCCCCAAGCAGCCCCTCTCCATTTGGGTCTGGGGGCTTTCGTTGGGCCGGGAACCTGGGAGCTACCTGCAAGGTTGCAGTTCGCGGCCCGAGAAGCACTCTCCGGCCAACATGCCCAACTGCAGCAACAGCTCCCAAACCGAAGGAGCCAGGACCCAAAGACCTAGCTGGCCTGAAGGGGCCCCAGGGGGCCCCCAAGCAGCCCCTCTCCATTTGGGTCTGGGGGCTTTCGTTGGGCCGGGAACCTGGGAGCTACCTGCAAGGTTGCAGTTCACGGCCCGAGGAGCACTCTCCGGCAAACATGCCCAACTGCAGCAACAGCTCCCAAACCGAAGGAGCCAGGACCCAAAGACCTAGCTGGCCTGAAGGGCCCCCAAAGGGCCCCCAAGCAGCCCCTCTCCATTTGTGTCTGGGGGCTTTCTTTGGGCATGGAACCTGGGAGGTACCTGCAAGGTTGCAGTTCGCAGCCCGAGAAGCACTCTCCGGCCAACATGCCCAACGTCCAGCAACAGCTCCCAATCCGAAGGAGCCAGGACCCAAAGACCTAGCTGACCTGAAGGGCCCCCAGGGGGCCCCCAAGCAGCCCCTCTCAATTTGGATCGGGGGGCTTTCATTGGGCCGGGGACCTGGGAGGTACATGCAAGTTTGCAGTTCGCATCCCGAGAAGCACTCTCCGGCCAACATGCCCAACGTCCAGCAACAGCTCCCAAACCGAAGGAGCCAGGACCCAATGACCTAGCTGGCCTGAAGGGCCCCCAGGGGGCCCCCAAGCAGCCCCTCTCAATTTGGGTCTGGGGGCTTTCGTTGGGCCTGGGACTTGGGAGGTACCTGCAAGGTTGCAGTTCGCAGCCCGAGAAGCACTCTCCGGCCAACATGCCCAACGTCCAGCAACAGCTCCCAAACCGAAGGAGCCAGGACCCAAAGACCTAGCTGGCCTGAAGAGTCCCCAGGGGGCCCCCAAACAGCCCCTCTCAATTTGGGTCTGGGGGCTTTCGTTGGGCCGGGAACCTGGGAGCAACCTGCAAGGTTGCAGTCACGGCCCGAGAAGCACTCTCCGGCCAACATGCCCAACGTCCAGCAACAGCTCCCAAACCGAAGGAGCCAGGACACAAAGACCTAGCTGGCCTGAAGGGGCCCCAGGGGACCCCAAACAGCCCCTCTCCATTTGGGTCTGGGGGCTTTCGTTGGGCCGGGGACCTGGGAGGTACCTGCAAGGTTGCAGTTCGCGGCCCGAGAAGCACTCTCCGGCCAACATGCCCAACTGCAGCAACAGCTCCCAAACCGAAGGAGCCAGGACCCAAAGACCTAGCTGGCCTGAAGGGCCCCCAGGGGGCCCCCAAGCAGCCCCTCTCCATTTGGGTCTGGGGGCTTTCGTTGCGCCGGGAACCTGGGAGGTACCTGCAAGGTTTCAGTTCGCGGCCCGAGAAGCACTCTCCGGCCAACATGCCCAACTGCAGCAACAGCTCCCAAACCGAAGGAGCCAGGACCCAAAGACCTAGCTGGCCTGAAGGGCCCCCAGGGGGCCCCCAAGCAGCCCCTCTCCATTTGGGTCTGGGGGCTTTCGTTGGGCCGGGGACATGGGAGGTACCTGCAAGGTTGCAGTTCGCAGCCCGAGAAGCACTCTCCGGTCAACATGCCCAACGTCCAGCAACAGCTCCCAAACCGAAGGAGCCAGGACCCAAAGACCTAGCTAGCCTGAAGGGGCCCCAGGGGGCCCCCAAACAGCCCCTCTCAATTTGGGTCTGGGGGCTTTCGTTGGGCATGGAACCTGGGAGGTACCTGCAAGGTTGCAGTTCGCAGCCTGAGAAGCACTCTCCGGCCAACATGCCCAACGTCCAGCAACAGCTCCCAAAGCGAAGGAGCCAGGACCCAAAGACCTAGCTGGCCTGAAGGGCCCCCAGGGGGCCCCCAAGCAGCCCCTCTCCATTTGGGTCTGGGGGCTTTCGTTGGGCCGGGAACCTGGGAGCTACCTGCAAGGTTGCAGTTCGCGGCCCGAGAAGCACTATCCGGCCAACATGCCCAACTGCAGCAACAGCTCCCAAAGCGAAGGAGCCAGGACCCAAAGACCTAGCTGGCCTGAAGGGGCCCCAGGGGGCCCCCAAGCAGCCCCTCTCCATTTGGGTCTGGGGGCTTTCGTTGGGCCGGGGACATGGGAGGTACCTGCAAGGTTGCAGTTCGCAGCCTGAGAAGCACTCTCCGGCCAACATGCCCAACGTCCAGCAACAGCTCCCAAACCGAAGGAGCCAGGACCCAAAGACCTAGCTGGCCTGAAGGGCCCCCAGGGGGCCCCCAAGCAGCCCCTCTCCATTTGGGTCTGGGGGCTTTCGTTGGGCCGGGGACCTGGGAGGTACCTGCAAGTTTGCAGTTCGCAGCCTGAGAAGCACTCTCCGGTCAACATGCCCAACGTCCAGCAACAGCTCCCAAACCGAAGGAGCCAGGACCCAAAGACCTAGCTGGACTGAAGGGTCCCCAGGGGGCCCCCAAACAGCACCTCCCCATTTGGGTCTGGGGGCTTTCGTTGGGCATGGCGTCTGGGAGGTACCTGCAAGGTTGCAGTTCGCGGCCCGAGAAGCACTCTCCGGCCAACATGCCCAACTGCAGCAACAGCTCCCAAACCGAAGGAGCCAGGACCCAAAGACCTAGCTGGCCTGAAGAGTCCCCAGGGGGCCCCCAAACAGCCCCTCTCCATTTGGGTCTGGGGGCTTTCGTTGGGCATGGAACCTGGGAGGTACCTGCAAGGTTGCAGTTCGCAGCCTGAGAAGCACTCTCCGGCCAACATGCCCAACGTCCAGCAACAGCTCCCAAACCGAAGGAGCCAGGACCCAAAGACCTAGCTGGCCTGAAGGGCCCCCTGGGGGCCCCCAAACAGCCCCTCTCCATTTGGGTCTGGGGGCTTTCGTTGGGCATGGAACCTGGGAGCTACCTGCAAGGTTGCAGTTCGCGGCCCGAGAAGCACTCTCCGGCTAACATGCACAACTGCAGCAACAGCTCCCAAACCGAAGGAGCCAGGACCCAAAGAAATAGCTGTCCTGGAGTGTCCCCAGGGAGCCCGCAAGCAGCCCCTCTCAATTTGGGTCTGGGGGCTTTCGTTCAGCCGGGAACCTGGGAGGTGCCTGCAAGGTTGCAGTTCGCGGCCCGAGAAGCACTCTCCGGTCAACATGCCCAACGTCCAGCAACAGCTCCCAAACCCAAGGAGCCAGGACCCAAAGACCTAGCTGGCCTGAAGAGTCCCCAGGGGGCCCCCAAGCAGCCCCTCTCCATTTGGGTCTGGGGGCTTTCGTTGGGCCGGGAACCTGGGAGTTGCCTGCAAGGTTGCAGTTCGCGGCCCGAGAAGCACTCTCCGGCCAACATGCCCAACGTCCAGCAAC
Source organism: Gallinula chloropus (assembly GCF_964237585.1). Lineage (NCBI taxonomy): Eukaryota > Metazoa > Chordata > Aves > Gruiformes > Rallidae > Gallinula > Gallinula chloropus. Next base: position 19,653 of record NW_028168208.1, on the reverse strand, counting down.
AGCTCCCAAACCCAAGGAGCCAGGACCCAAAGACCTAGCTGGCCTGAAGAGTCCCCAGGGGGCCCCCAAGCAGCCCCTCTCCATTTGGGTCTGGGGGCTTTCGTTGGGCCGGGAACCTGGGAGGTACCTGCAAGGTTGCAGTTCAGGGCCCGAGAAGCACTCTCCGGCCAACATGCCCAACTGCAGCAACAGCTCCCAAACCGAAGGAGCCAGGACCCAAAGACCTAGCTGGCCTGAAGGGGCCCCAGGGGGCCCCCAAGCAGCCCCTCTCCATTTGGGTCTGGGGGCTTTCGTTGGGCCGGGATCCTGGGAGGTACCTGCAAGGTTGCAGTTCGAGGCCCGAGAACCACTCTCCGGCCAACATGCCCAACGTCCAGCAACAGCTCCCAAACCGAAGGAGCCAGGACCCAAAGACCTAGCTGGCCTGAAGGGGCCCCAGGGGGCCCCCAAGCAGCGCCTCTCCATTTGGGTCTGGTGGCTTTCTTTGGGCCGGGAACCTGGGAGCTACCTGCAAGGTTGCAGTTCGCAGCCCGAGAAGCACTCTCCGGCCAACATGCCCAACGTCCAGCAACAGCTCCCAAACCGAAGGAGCCAGGACCCAAAGACCTAGCTGGCCTGAAGAGTCCCCAGGGGGGCCCCAAGCAGCCCCTCTCAATTTGGGTCTGGGGGCTTTCGTTGGGCCGGGAACCTGGGAGGTACCTGCAAGGTTGCAGTTCGCGGTCCGAGAAGCACTCTCCGGCCAACATGCCCAACTGCAGCAACAGCTCCCAATCCGAAGGAGCCAGGACCCAAAGACCTAGCTGGCCTGAAGGGCCCCCAGGGGGCCCCCAAGCAGCCCCTCTCCATTTGGGTCTGGGGGCTTTCGTTGGGCCGGGAACCTGGGAGCTACCTGCAAGGTTGCAGTTCACGGCCCGAGAAGCACTCTCCGGCCAACATGCCCAACGTCCAGCAACAGCTCCCAAACCGAAGGAGCCAGGACCCAAAGACCTAGCTGGCCTGAAGGGCCCCCAGGGGGCCCCCAAGCAGCCCCTCTCCATTTGGGTCTGGGGGCTTTCGTTGGGCCGGGAACCTGGGAGCTACCTGCAAGGTTGCAGTTCGAGGCCTGAGAAGCACTCTTCGGCCAACATGCCCAACGTCCAGCAACAGCTCCCAAACCGAAGGAGCCAGGACCCAAAGACCTAGCTGGCCTGAAGGGCCCCAGGGGGCCCCCAAACAGCCCCTCTCCATTTGGGTCTGGGGGCTATCGTTGGGCATTGAGCCTGGGAGGTACCTGCAAGGTTGCAGTTCGCGGCCCGAGAAGCACTCTCCGGCCAACATGCACAACTGCAGCAACAGCTCCCAAACCCAAGGAGCCAGGACCCAAAGACCTAGCTGGCCTGAAGAGTCCCCAGGGGGCCCCCAAACAGCCCCTCTCCATTTGGGTCTGGGGGCTTTCGTTGGGCCGGGAACCTGGGAGCTACCTGCAATGTTGCAGTTCGCAGCCCGAGAAGCACTCTCCGGTCAACATGCCCAACGTCCAGCAACAGCTCCCAAACCGAAGGAGCCAGGACCCAAAGACCTAGCTGGCCTGAAGGGGCCCCAGGGGGCCCCCAAGCAGCCCCTCTCCATTTGGGTCTGGGGGCTTTCGTTGGGCCGGGAACCTGGGAGGTACCTGCAAGGTTGCAGTTCGCAGCCCGAGAAGCACTCTCCGGTCAACATGTCCAACTGCAGAAACAGCTCCCAAAGCGAATGAGCCAGGACCCAAAGACCTAGCTGGCCTGAAGAGTCCCCAGGGGGCCCCCAAGGAGCCCCTCTCAATTTGGGTCTGGGGGCTTTCGTTGGGCATGGAACCTGGGAGGTACCTGCAAGGTTGAAGTTCGCAGCCTGAGAAGCACTCTCCGGCCAACATGCCCAACGTCCAGCAACAGCTCCCAAACCGAAGGAGCCAGGACCCAAAGACCTAGCTGGCCTGAAGGGCCCCCTGGGGGCCCCCAAACAGCCCCTCTCAATTTGGGTCTGGGGGCTTTCGTTGGGCATGGAACCTGGGAGCTACCTGCAAGGTTGCAGTTCGCAGCCCGAGAAGCACTCTCCGGCCAACATGCCCAACTGCAGCAACAGCTCCCAAACCGAAGGAGCCAGGACCCAAAGAAATAGCTGGCCTTAGGGTCCCCAGGGGGCCCGCAAGCAGCCCCTCTCAATTTGGGTCTGGGGGCTTTCGTTGGGCCGGGAACCTGGGAGGTGCCTGCAAGTTTGCAGTTCGCGACCCGAGAAGCACTCTCCGGCCAACATGCCCAACGTCCAGCAACAGCTCCCAAACCGAAGGAGCCAGGACCCAAAGACCTAGCTGGCCTGAAGGGCCCCCAGGGGGCCCCCAAGCAGCCCCTCTCCATTTGGGTCTGGGGGCTTTCGTTGGGCCGGGGACCTGTGAGCTACCTGCAAGGTTGCAGTTCGCGGCCCGAGAAGCATTCTCCGGCCAACATGCCCAACTGCAGCAACAGCTCCCAAACCGAAGGAGCCAGGACCCAAAGACCTAGCTGGCCTGAAGGGCCCCCAGGGGGCCCCCAAGCAGCCCCTCTCAATTTGGGTCTGGGGGCTTTCGTTGGGCCGGGGACATGGGAGGTACCTGCAAGGTTGCAGTTCGCAGCCCGAGAAGCACTCTCCGGCCAACATGCCCAACGTCCAGCAACAGCTCCCAAACCGAAGGAGCCAGGACCCAAAGACCTAGCTGGCCTGAAGAGTCCCCAGGGGGGCCCCAAACAGCCCCTCTCAATTTGGGTCTGGGGGCTTTCGTTGGGAATGGAACATGGGAGGTACCTGCAAGGTTGCAGTTCGCGGCCCGAGAAGCACTCTCCGGCCAACATGCCCAACTACAGCAACAGCTCCCAAACCGAAGGAGCCAGGACCCAAAGACCTAGCTGGCCTGAAGGGCCCCCAGGGGGCCCCCAAGCAGCCCCTCTCCATTTGGGTCTGGGGGCTTTCGTTGGGCCGGGGACATGGGAGGTACCTGCAAGGTTGCAGTTCACGGCCCGAGAAGCACTCTCCGGTCAACATGCCCAACGTCCAGCAACAGCTCCCAAACCGAAGGAGCCAGGACCCAAAGACCTAGCTGACCTGAAGGGGCCCCAGGGGGCCCCCAAGCAGCCCCACTCCATTTGGGTCTGGGGGCTTTCGTTGGGCCGGGAACCTGGGAGATACTTGCAAGGTTGCAGTTCGAGGCCCGAGAAGCACTCTCCGGCCAACATGCCCAACGTCCAGCAACAGCTCCCAAACCGAAGGAGCCAGGACCCAAAGACCTAGCTGGCCTGAAGGGCCCCCAGGGTGCCCCCAAGCAGCCCCTCTCAATTTGGGTCTGGGGGCTTTCGTTGGGCCGGGAACCTGGGAAGTGCCTGCAAGGTTGCAGTGCGCGGCCCGAGAAGCACTCTCCGGCCAACATGCCCAACGTCCAGCAACAGCTCCCAAACCGAAGGAGCCAGGACCCAAAGACCTAGCTGGCCTGAAGAGTCCCCAGGGGGCCCCCAAACAGCCCCTCTCAATTTGGGTCTGGGGGTTTTCGTTGGGCATGGAACCTGGGAGGTACCTGCAAGGTTGCAGTTCGCAGCCTGAGAAGCACTCTCCGGCCAACATGCCCAACATCCAGCAACAGCTCCCAAAGCGAAGGAGCCAGGACCCAAAGACCTAGCTGGCCTGAAGGGCCCCCAGGGGGCCCCCAAGCAGCCCCTCTCCATTTGGGTCTGGGGGCTTTCGTTGGGCCGGGAACCTGGGAGCTACCTGCAAGGTTGCAGTTCGCGGCCCGAGAAGCACTCTCCGGCCAACATGCCCAACTGCAGCAACAGCTCCCAAACCGAAGGAGCCAGGACCCAAAGACCTAGCTGGCCTGAAGGGGCCCCAGGGGGCCCCCAAGCAGCCCCTCTCCATTTGGGTCTGGGGGCTTTCGTTGGGCCGGGAACCTGGGAGCTACCTGCAAGGTTGCAGTTCACGGCCCGAGGAGCACTCTCCGGCAAACATGCCCAACTGCAGCAACAGCTCCCAAACCGAAGGAGCCAGGACCCAAAGACCTAGCTGGCCTGAAGGGCCCCCAAAGGGCCCCCAAGCAGCCCCTCTCCATTTGTGTCTGGGGGCTTTCTTTGGGCATGGAACCTGGGAGGTACCTGCAAGGTTGCAGTTCGCAGCCCGAGAAGCACTCTCCGGCCAACATGCCCAACGTCCAGCAACAGCTCCCAATCCGAAGGAGCCAGGACCCAAAGACCTAGCTGACCTGAAGGGCCCCCAGGGGGCCCCCAAGCAGCCCCTCTCAATTTGGATCGGGGGGCTTTCATTGGGCCGGGGACCTGGGAGGTACATGCAAGTTTGCAGTTCGCATCCCGAGAAGCACTCTCCGGCCAACATGCCCAACGTCCAGCAACAGCTCCCAAACCGAAGGAGCCAGGACCCAATGACCTAGCTGGCCTGAAGGGCCCCCAGGGGGCCCCCAAGCAGCCCCTCTCAATTTGGGTCTGGGGGCTTTCGTTGGGCCTGGGACTTGGGAGGTACCTGCAAGGTTGCAGTTCGCAGCCCGAGAAGCACTCTCCGGCCAACATGCCCAACGTCCAGCAACAGCTCCCAAACCGAAGGAGCCAGGACCCAAAGACCTAGCTGGCCTGAAGGGGCCCCAGGGGGCCCCCAAACAGCCCCTCTCAATTTGGGTCTGGGGGCTTTCGTTGGGCCGGGAACCTGGGAGCAACCTGCAAGGTTGCAGTCACGGCCCGAGAAGCACTCTCCGGCCAACATGCCCAACGTCCAGCAACAGCTCCCAAACCGAAGGAGCCAGGACACAAAGACCTAGCTGGCCTGAAGGGGCCCCAGGGGACCCCAAACAGCCCCTCTCCATTTGGGTCTGGGGGCTTTCGTTGGGCCGGGGACCTGGGAGGTACCTGCAAGGTTGCAGTTCGCGGCCCGAGAAGCACTCTCCGGCCAACATGCCCAACTGCAGCAACAGCTCCCAAACCGAAGGAGCCAGGACCCAAAGACCTAGCTGGCCTGAAGGGCCCCCAGGGGGCCCCCAAGCAGCCCCTCTCCATTTGGGTCTGGGGGCTTTCGTTGGGCCGGGAACCTGGGAGGTACCTGCAAGGTTTCAGTTCGCGGCCCGAGAAGCACTCTCCGGCCAACATGCCCAACTGCAGCAACAGCTCCCAAACCGAAGGAGCCAGGACCCAAAGACCTAGCTGGCCTGAAGGGCCCCCAGGGGGCCCCCAAGCAGCCCCTCTCCATTTGGGTCTGGGGGCTTTCGTTGGGCCGGGGACATGGGAGGTACCTGCAAGGTTGCAGTTCGCAGCCCGAGAAGCACTCTCCGGTCAACATGCCCAACGTCCAGCAACAGCTCCCAAACCGAAGGAGCCAGGACCCAAAGACCTAGCTAGCCTGAAGGGGCCCCAGGGGGCCCCCAAACAGCCCCTCTCAATTTGGGTCTGGGGGCTTTCGTTGGGCATGGAACCTGGGAGGTACCTGCAAGGTTGCAGTTCGCAGCCTGAGAAGCACTCTCCGGCCAACATGCCCAACGTCCAGCAACAGCTCCCAAAGCGAAGGAGCCAGGACCCAAAGACCTAGCTGGCCTGAAGGGCCCCCAGGGGGCCCCCAAGCAGCCCCTCTCCATTTGGGTCTGGGGGCTTTCGTTGGGCCGGGAACCTGGGAGCTACCTGCAAGGTTGCAGTTCGCGGCCCGAGAAGCACTATCCGGCCAACATGCCCAACTGCAGCAACAGCTCCCAAAGCGAAGGAGCCAGGACCCAAAGACCTAGCTGGCCTGAAGGGGCCCCAGGGGGCCCCCAAGCAGCCCCTCTCCATTTGGGTCTGGGGGCTTTCGTTGGGCCGGGGACATGGGAGGTACCTGCAAGGTTGCAGTTCGCAGCCTGAGAAGCACTCTCCGGCCAACATGCCCAACGTCCAGCAACAGCTCCCAAACCGAAGGAGCCAGGACCCAAAGACCTAGCTGGCCTGAAGGGCCCCCAGGGGGCCCCCAAGCAGCCCCTCTCCATTTGGGTCTGGGGGCTTTCGTTGGGCCGGGGACCTGGGAGGTACCTGCAAGTTTGCAGTTCGCAGCCTGAGAAGCACTCTCCGGTCAACATGCCCAACGTCCAGCAACAGCTCCCAAACCGAAGGAGCCAGGACCCAAAGACCTAGCTGGACTGAAGGGTCCCCAGGGGGCCCCCAAACAGCACCTCCCCATTTGGGTCTGGGGGCTTTCGTTGGGCATGGCGTCTGGGAGGTACCTGCAAGGTTGCAGTTCGCGGCCCGAGAAGCACTCTCCGGCCAACATGCCCAACTGCAGCAACAGCTCCCAAACCGAAGGAGCCAGGACCCAAAGACCTAGCTGGCCTGAAGAGTCCCCAGGGGGCCCCCAAACAGCCCCTCTCCATTTGGGTCTGGGGGCTTTCGTTGGGCATGGAACCTGGGAGGTACCTGCAAGGTTGCAGTTCGCAGCCTGAGAAGCACTCTCCGGCCAACATGCCCAACGTCCAGCAACAGCTCCCAAACCGAAGGAGCCAGGACCCAAAGACCTAGCTGGCCTGAAGGGCCCCCTGGGGGCCCCCAAACAGCCCCTCTCCATTTGGGTCTGGGGGCTTTCGTTGGGCATGGAACCTGGGAGCTACCTGCAAGGTTGCAGTTCGCGGCCCGAGAAGCACTCTCCGGCTAACATGCACAACTGCAGCAACAGCTCCCAAACCGAAGGAGCCAGGACCCAAAGAAATAGCTGTCCTGGAGTGTCCCCAGGGAGCCCGCAAGCAGCCCCTCTCAATTTGGGTCTGGGGGCTTTCGTTCAGCCGGGAACCTGGGAGGTGCCTGCAAGGTTGCAGTTCGCGGCCCGAGAAGCACTCTCCGGTCAACATGCCCAACGTCCAGCAACAGCTCCCAAACCCAAGGAGCCAGGACCCAAAGACCTAGCTGGCCTGAAGAGTCCCCAGGGGGCCCCCAAGCAGCCCCTCTCCATTTGGGTCTGGGGGCTTTCGTTGGGCCGGGAACCTGGGAGGTGCCTGCAAGGTTGCAGTTCGCGGCCCGAGAAGCACTCTCCGGCCAACATGCCCAACGTCCAGCAACAGCTCCCAAACCCAAGGAGCCAGGACCCAAAGACCTAGCTGGCCTGAAGAGTCCCCAGGGGGCCCCCAAGCAGCCCCTCTCCATTTGGGTCTGGGGGCTTTCGTTGGGCCGGGAACCTGGGAGGTACCTGCAAGGTTGCAGTTCAGGGCCCGAGAAGCACTCTCCGGCCAACATGCCCAACGTCCAGCAACAGCTCCCAAACCGAAGGAGCCAGGACCCAAAGACCTAGATGGCCTGAAGGGGCCCCAGGGGACCCCAAACAGCCCCTCTCCATTTGGGTCTGGGGGCTTTCGTTGGGCCAGGAACCTGGGAGGTACCTGCAAGGTTGCAGTTCGTGGCCCGAGACGCACTCTCCGGCCAACATGCCCAACTGCAGCAACAGCTCCCAAACCGAAGGAGCCAGGACCCAAAGACCTAGCTGGCCTGAAGGGCCCCCAGGGGGCCCCCAAGCAGCCCCTCTCCATTTGGGTCTGGGGGCTTTCGTTGGGCCGGGAACCTGGGAGGTACCTGCAAGGTTTCAGTTCGCGGCCCGAGAAGCACTCTCCGGCCAACATGCCCAACTGCAGCAACAGCTCCCAAACCGAAGGAGCCAGGACCCAAAGACCTAGCTGGCCTGAAGGGCCCCCAGGGGGCCCCCAAGCAGCCCCTCTCCATTTGGGTCTGGGGGCTTTCGTTGGGCCGGGGACATGGGAGGTACCTGCAAGGTTGCAGTTCGCAGCCCGAGAAGCACTCTCCGGTCAACATGCCCAACGTCCAGCAACAGCTCCCAAACCGAAGGAGCCAGGACCCAAAGACCTAGCTGGCCTGAAGGGGCCCCAGGGGGCCCCCAAACAGCCCCTCTCAATTTGGGTCTGGGGGCTTTCGTTGGGCATGGAACCTGGGAGGTACCGGCAAGGTTGCAGTTCGCAGCCTGAGAAGCACTCTCCGGCCAACATGCCCAACGTCCAGCAACAGCTCCCAAAGCGAAGGAGCCAGGACCCAAAGACCTAGCTGGCCTGAAGGGCCCCCAGGGGGCCCCCAAGCAGCCCCTCTCAATTTGGGTCTGGGGGCTTTCGTTGGGCCGGGAACCTGGGAGCTACCTGCAAGGTTGCAGTTCGCAGCCCGAGAAGCACTATCCGGCCAACATGCCCAACTGCAGCAACAGCTCCCAAACCGAAGGAGCCAGGACCCAAAGACCTAGCTGGCCTGAAGGGGCCCCAGGGGGCCCCCAAGCAGCCCCTCTCCATTTGGGTCTGGGGGCTTTCGTTGGGCCGGGGACATGGGAGGTACCTGCAAGGTTGCAGTTCGCAGCCTGAGAAGCACTCTCCGGCCAACATGCCCAACGTCCAGCAACAGCTCCCAAACCGAAGGAGCCAGGACCCAAAGACCTAGCTGGCCTGAAGGGCCCCCAGGGGGCCCCCAAGCAGCCCCTCTCCATTTGGGTCTGGGGGCTTTCGTTGGGCCGGGGACCTGGGAGGTACCTGCAAGTTTGCAGTTCGCAGCCTGAGAAGCACTCTCCGGTCAACATGCCCAACGTCCAGCAACAGCTCCCAAACCGAAGGAGCCAGGACCGAAAGACCTAGCTGGACTGAAGGGTCCCCAGGGGGCCCCCAAACAGCACCTCCCCATTTGGGTCTGGGGGCTTTCGTTGGGCATGGCGTCTGGGAGGTACCTGCAAGGTTGCAGTTCGCGGCCCGAGAAGCACTCTCCGGCCAACATGCCCAACTGCAGCAACAGCTCCCAAACCGAAGGAGCCAGGACCCAAAGACCTAGCTGGCCTGAAGAGTCCCCAGGGGGCCCCCAAACAGCCCCTCTCCATTTGGGTCTGGGGGCTTTCGTTGGGCATGGAACCTGGGAGGTACCTGCAAGGTTGCAGTTCGCAGCCTGAGAAGCACTCTCCGGCCAACATGCCCAACGTCCAGCAACAGCTCCCAAACCGAAGGAGCCAGGACCCAAAGACCTAGCTGGCCTGAAGGGCCCCCTGGGGGCCCCCAAACAGCCCCTCTCCATTTGGGTCTGGGGGCTTTCGTTGGGCATGGAACCTGGGAGCTACCTGCAAGGTTGCAGTTCGCGGCCCGAGAAGCACTCTCCGGCTAACATGCACAACTGCAGCAACAGCTCCCAAACCGAAGGAGCCAGGACCCAAAGAAATAGCTGGCCTGGAGTGTCCCCAGGGGGCCCGCAAGCAGCCCCTCTCAATTTGGGTCTGGGGGCTTTCGTTCAGCCGGGAACCTGGGAGGTGCCTGCAAGGTTGCAGTTCGCGGCCCGAGAAGCACTCTCCGGTCAACATGCCCAACGTCCAGCAACAGCTCCCAAACCCAAGGAGCCAGGACCCAAAGACCTAGCTGGCCTGAAGAGTCCCCAGGGGGCCCCCAAGCAGCCCCTCTCCATTTGGGTCTGGGGGCTTTCGTTGGGCCGGGAACCTGGGAGGTACCTGCAAGGTTGCAGTTCGCGGCCCGAGAAGCACTCTCCGGCCAACATGCCCAACTGCAGCAACAGCTCCCAAACCCAAGGAGCCAGGACCCAAAGACCTAGCTGGCCTGAAGAGTCCCCAGGGGGCCCCCAAGCAGCCCCTCTCCATTTGGGTCTGGGGGCTTTCGTTGGGCCGGGAACCTGGGAGGTACCTGCAAGGTTGCAGTTCAGGGCCCGAGAAGCACTCTCCGGCCAACATGCCCAACGTCCAGCAACAGCTCCCAAACCGAAGGAGCCAGGACCCAAAGACCTAGCTGGCCTGAAGGGGCCCCAGGGGACCCCAAACAGCCCCTCTCCATTTGGGTCTGGGGGCTTTCGTTGGGCCAGGAACCTGGGAGGTACCTGCAAGGTTGCAGTTCGTGGCCCGAGACGCACTCTCCGGCCAACATGCCCAACTGCAGCAACAGCTCCCAAACCGAAGGAGCCAGGACCCAAAGACCTAGCTGGCCTGAAGGGCCCCCAGGGGGCCCCCAAGCAGCCCCTCTCCATTTGGATCTTGGGGCTTTCGTTGGGCCGTGAACCTGGGAGCTACCTGCAAGGTTGCAGTTCGCAGCCCGAGAAGCACTCTCCGGCCAACATGCCCAACTGCAGCAACAGCTCCCAAACCGAAGGAGCCAGGACCCAAAGACCTAGCTGGCCTGAAGGGCCCCCAGGGGGCCCCCAAACAGCCCCTCTCCATTTGGGTCTGGGGGCTTTCGTTGGGCCGGGAACCTGGGAGGTACCTGCAAGGTTGCAGTTCGCGGCCCGAGAAGCACTCTCCGGACAACATGCCCAACTGCAGCAACAGCTCCCAAACCGAAGGAGCCAGGACCCAAAGACCTAGCTGGCCTGAAGGGGCCCCAGGGGGCCCCCAAGCAGCCCCTCTCCATTTGGGTCTGGGGGCTTTCGTTGGGCCGGGGACATGGGAGGTACCTGCAAGGTTGCAGTTCGCAGCCCGAGAAGCACTCTCCGGTCAACATGCCCAACGTCCAGCAACAGCTCCCAAACCGAAGGAGCCAGGACCCAAAGACCTAGCTGGCCTGAAGGGCCCCCAGGGGGCCCCCAAGCAGCCCCTCTCAATTTGGGTCTGGGGGCTTTGGTTGGGCCTGGGACATGGGAGGTACCTGCAAGGTTGCAGTTCGCAGCCCGAGAAGCACTCTCCGGCCAACATGCCCAACGTCCAGCAACAGCTCCCAAACCGAAGGAGCCAGGACCCAAAGACCTAGCTGGCCTGAAGGGCCACCAGGGGGCCCCCAAGCAGCCCCTCTCCATTTGGGTCTGGGGGCTTTCGTTGGGCCGGGTACCTGGGAGATACCTGCAAGTTTGCAGTTCGAGGCCCGAGAAGCACTCTCCGGCCAACATGCCCAACGTCCAGCAACAGCTCCCAAACCGAAGGAGCCAGGACCCAAAGACCTAGCTGGCCTGAAGGGCCACCAGGGGGCCCCCAAGCAGCCCCTCTCCATTTGGGTCTGGGGGCTTTAGTTGGCCCGGGTACCTGGGAGATACCTGCAAGGTTGCAGTTCGAGGCCCGAGAAGCACTCTCCGGCCAACATGCCCAACGTCCAGCAACAGCTCACAAACCGAAGGAGCCAGGACCCAAAGACCTAGCTGGCCTGAAGGGCCCCCTGGGGGCCCCCAAGCAGCCCCTCTCAATTTGGGTCTGGGAGCTTTCGTTGGGCCGGGAACCTGGGAAGTGCCTGCAAGGTTGCAGTGCGCGGCCCGAGAAGCACTCTCCGGCCAACATGCCCAACGTCCAGCAACAGCTCCCAAACCGAAGGAGCCAGGACCCAAAGACCTAGCTGGCCTGAAGAGTCCCCAGTGGGCCCCCAAACAGCCCCTCTCAATTTGGGTCTGGGGGCTTTCGTTGGGCATGGAACCTGGGAGGTACCTGCAAGGTTGCAGTTCGCAGCCTGAGAAGCACTCTCCGGCCAACATGCCCAACGTCCAGCAACAGCTCCCAAAGCGAAGGAGCCAGGACCCAAAGACCTAGCTGGCCTGAAGGGCCCCCAGGGGGCCCCCAAGCAGCCCCTCTCCATTTGGGTCTGGGGGCTTTCATTGGGCCGGGAACCTGGGAGCTACCTGCAAGGTTGCAGTTCACGGCCCGAGAACCACTCTCCGGCCAACATGCCCAACTGCAGCAACAGCTCCCAAACCGATGGAGCCAGGACCCAAAGACCTAGCTGGCCTGAAGGGGCCCCAGGGGGCCCCCAAACAGCCCCTCTCCATTTGGGTCTGGGGGCTTTCGTTGGGCCGGGAACCTGGGAGCTACCTGCAAGGTTGCAGTTCACGGCCCGAGAACCACTCTCCGGCCAACATGCCCAACTGCAGCAACAGCTCCCAAACCGAAGGAGCCAGGACCCAAAGACCTAGCTGGCCTGAAGGGCCCCCAGGGGGCCCCCAAGCAGCCCCTCTCCATTTGGGTCTGGGGGCTTTCGTTGGGCCGGGAACCTGGGAGATACCTGCAAGGTTGCAGTTCGCAGCCCGAGAAGCACTCTCCAGTCAACATGCCCAACGTCCAGCAACAGCTCCCAAACCGAAGGAGCCAGGACCCAAAGACCTAGCTGACCTGAAGGGCCCTCAGGGGGCCCCCAAGCAGCCCCTCTCAATTTGGATCTGGGGGCTTTCATTGGGCCGGGGACCTGGGAGCTACCTGCAAGATTGCAGTTCGCAGCCCGAGAAGCACTCTCCGGTCAACATGCCAAACGTCCAGCAACAGCTCCCAAACCGAAGGAGCCAGGACCCAAAGACCTAGCTGGCCTGAAGGGCCCCCAGGGGGCCCCCAAGCAGCCCCTCTCAATTTGGGTCTGGGGGCTTTCGTTGGGCCGGGATCCTGGGAGCTACCTGCATGGTTGCAGTTCACGGCCCGAGAAGCACTCTCCGGCCAACATGCCCAACGTCCAGCAACAGCTCCCAAACCGAAGGAGCCAGGACCCAAAGACCTAGCTGGCCTGAAGGGGCCCCAGGGGACCCCAAACAGCCCCTCTCCATTTGGGTCTGGGGACTTTCGTTGGGCCGGGGACCTGGGAGGTACCTGCAAGGTTGCAGTTCGCGGCCCGAGAAGCACTCTCCGGCCAACATGCCCAACTGCAGCAACAGCTCCCAAACCGAAGGAGCCAGGACCCAAAGACCTAGCTGGCCTGAAGGGCCCCCAGGGGGCCCCCAAGCAGCCCCTCTCCATTTGGGTCTGGGGGCTTTCGTTGGGCCGGGAACCTGGGAGCTACCTGCAAGGTTGCAGTTCGCGGCCCGAGAAGCACTCTCCGGCCAACATGCCCAACTGCAGCAACAGCTCCCAAACCGAAGGAGCCAGGACCCAAAGACCTAGCTGGCCTGAAGGGCCCCCAGGGGGCCCCCAAGCAGCCCCTCTCAATTTTGGTCTGGAGGCTTTCGTTGTGCCGGGGACATGGGAGGTACCTGCAAGGTTGCAGTTCGCAGCCCGAGAAGCACTCTCCCGTCAACATGCCCAACGTCCAGCAACAGCTCCCAAAGCGAAGGAGCCAGGACCCAAAGACCTAGCTGGCCTGAAGGGCCCCCAGGGGGCCCCCAAACAGCCCCTCTCCATTTGGGTCTGGGGGCTTTCGTTGGGCCTGGGACATGGGAGGTACCTGCAAGGTTGCAGTTCGCAGCCCGAGAAGCACTCTCCGGCCAACATGCCCAACGTCCAGCAACAGCTCCCAAACCGAAGGAGCCAGGACCCAAAGACCTAGCTGGCCTGAAGAGTCCCCAGGGGGGCCCCAAACAGCCCCTCTCAATTTGGGTCTGGGGGCTTTCGTTGGGCATGGAACCTGGGAGCTACCTGCAAGGTTGCAGTTCGCGGCCCGAGAAGCACTCTCCGGCCAACATGCCCAACGTCCAGCAACAGCTCCCAAACCCAAGGAGCCAGGACCCAAAGACCTAGCTGGCCTGAAGGGCCCCCTGGGGGCCCCCAAACAGCCCCTCTCCATTTGGGTCTGGGGGCTTTCGTTGGGCCGGGAACCTGGGAAGTGCCTGCAAGGTTGCAGTTCGCGGCCCGAGAAGCACTCTCCGGCCAACATGCCCAACGTCCAGCAACAGCTCCCAAACCGAAGGAGCCAGGACCCAAAGACCTAGCTGGCCTGAAGAGTCCCCAGGGGGGCCCCAAACAGCCCCTCTCTATTTGGGTCTGGGGGCTTTCGTTGGGCATGGAACCTGGGAGGTACCTGCAAGGTTGCAGTTCGCGGTCCGAGAAGCACTCTCCGGCCAACATGCCCAACTGCAGCAACAGCTCCCAAACCGAAGGAGCCAGGACCCAAAGACCTAGCTGGCCTGAAGGGCCCTCAGGGGGCCCCCAAGCAGCCCCTCTCCATTTGGGTCTGGGGGCTTTCGTTGGGCCGGGGACATGGGAGGTACCTGCAAGGTTGCAGTTCACGGCCCGAGAAGCACTCTCCGGCCAACATGCCCAACGTCCAGCAACAGCTCCCAAACCGAAGGAGCCAGGACCCAAAGACCTAGCTGGCCTGAAGGGCCCCCAGGGGGCCCCCAAGCAGCCCCTCTCCATTTGGGTCTGGGGGCTTTCGTTGGGCCGGGAACCTGGGAGCTACCTGCAAGGTTGCAGTTCGAGGCCCGAGAAGCACTCTCCGGCCAACATGCCCAACGTCCAGCAACAGCTCCCAAACCGAAGGAGCCAGGACCCAAAGACCTAGCTGGCCTGAAGAGTCCCCAGGGGGCCCCCAAACAGCCCCTCTCCATTTGGGTCTGGGGGCTTTCGTTGGGCATGGAACCTGGGAGGTACCTGCAAGGTTGCAGTTCGCAGCCTGAGAAGCACTCTCCGGCCAACATGCCCAACGTCCAGCAACAGCTCCCAAACCGAAGGAGCCAGGACCCAAAGACCTAGCTGGCCTGAAGGGCCCCCAGGGGGCCCCCAAACAGCCCCTCTCCATTTGGGTCTGGGGGCTTTCGTTGGGCATGGAACCTGGGAGCTACCTGCAAGGTTGCAGTTCGCGGCCCGAGAAGCACTCTCCGGCTAACATGCACAACTGCAGCAACAGCTCCCAAACCGAAGGAGCCAGGACCCAAAGACCTAGCTGGCCTGGAGTGTCCCCAGGGGGCCCGCAAGCAGCCCCTCTCAATTTGGGTCTGGGGGCTTTCGTTGGGCCGGGGACCTGGGAGCTACCTGCAAGGTTGCAGTTCGCGGCCCGAGAAGCACTCTCCGGTCAACATGCCCAACGTCCAGCAACAGCTCCCAAACCCAAGGAGCCAGGACCCAAAGACCTAGCTGGCCTGAAGAGTCCCCAGGGGGCCCCCAAGCAGCCCCTCTCCATTTGGGTCTGGGGGCTTTCGTTGGGCCGGGAAACTGGGAAGTGCCTGCAAGGTTGCAGTTCGCGGCCCGAGAAGCACTCTCCGGCCAACATGCCAAACGTCCAGCAACAGCTCCCAAACCCAAGGAGCCAGGACCCAAAGACCTAGCTGGCCTGAAGAGTCCCCAGGGGGCCCCCAAGCAGCCCCTCTCCATTTGGGTCTGGGGGCTTTCGTTGGGCCGGGAACCTGGGAGGTACCTGCAAGGTTGCAGTTCAGGGCCCGAGAAGCACTCTCCGGCCAACATGCCCAACGTCCAGCAACAGCTCCCAAACCGAAGGAGCCAGGACCCAAAGACCTAGATGGCCTGAAGGGGCCCCAGGGGACCCCAAACAGCCCCTCTCCATTTGGGTCTGGGGGCTTTCGTTGGGCCGGGAACCTGGGAGGTACCTGCAAGGTTGCAGTTCGTGGCCCGAGACGCACTCTCCGGCCAACATGCCCAACTGCAGAAACAGTTCCCAAAGCGAAGGAGCCAGGACCCAAAGACCTAGCTGGCCTGAAGGGCCCCCAGGGGGCCCCCAAGCAGCCCCTCTCCATTTGGATCTTGGGGCTTTCGTTGGGCCGTGAACCTGGGAGCTACCTGCAAGGTTGCAGTTCGCAGCCCGAGAAGCACTCTCCGGCCAACATGCCCAACTGCAGCAACAGCTCCCAAACCGAAGGAGCCAGGACCCAAAGACCTAGCTGGCCTGAAGGGCCCCCAGGGGGCCCCCAAACAGCCCCTCTCCATTTGGGTCTGGGGGCTTTCGTTGGGCCGGGAACCTGGGAGGTACCTGCAAGGTTGCAGTTCGCGGCCCGAGAAGCACTCTCCGGACAACATGCCCAACTGCAGCAACAGCTCCCAAACCGAAGGAGCCAGGACCCAAAGACCTAGCTGGCCTGAAGGGCCCCCAGGGGGCCCCCAAGCAGCCCCTCTCCATTTGGGTCTGGGGGCTTTCGTTGGGCCGGGGACATGGGAGGTACCTGCAAGGTTGCAGTTCGCAGCCCGAGAAGCACTCTCCGGTCAACATGCCCAACGTCCAGCAACAGCTCCCAAACCGAAGGAGCCAGGACCCAAAGACCTAGCTGGCCTGAAGGGGCCCCAGGGGGCCCCCAAACAGCCCCTCTCAATTTGGGTCTGGGGGCTTTCGTTGGGCATGGAACCTGGGAGGTACCTGCAAGGTTGCAGTTCGCAGCCTGAGAAGCACTCTCCGGCCAACATGCCCAACGTCCAGCAACAGCTCCCAAAGCGAAGGAGCCAGGACCCAAAGACCTAGCTGGCCTGAAGGGCCCCCAGGGGGCCCCCAAGCAGCCCCTCTCCATTTGGGTCTGGGGGCTTTCATTGGGCCGGGAACCTGGGAGCTACCTGCAAGGTTGCAGTTCACGGCCCGAGAACCACTCTCCGGCCAACATGCCCAACTGCAGCAACAGCTCCCAAACCGATGGAGCCAGGACCCAAAGACCTAGCTGGCCTGAAGGGCCCCCAGGGGGCCCCCAAACAGCCCCTCTCCATTTGGGTCTGGGGGCTTTCGTTGGGCCGGGAACCTGGGAGCTACATGCAAGGTTGCAGTTCACGGCCCGAGAACCACTCTCCGGCCAACATGCCCAACTGCAGCAACAGCTCCCAAACCGAAGGAGCCAGGACCCAAAGACCTAGCTGGCCTGAAGGGCCCCCAGGGGGCCCCCAAGCAGCCCCTCTCCATTTGGGTCTGGGGGCTTTCGTTGGGCCGGGAACCTGGGAGATACCTGCAAGGTTGCAGTTCGCAGCCCGAGAAGCACTCTCCAGTCAACATGCCCAACGTCCAGCAACAGCTCCCAAACCGAAGGAGCCAGGACCCAAAGACCTAGCTGACCTGAAGGGCCCTCAGGGGGCCCCCAAGCAGCCCCTCTCAATTTGGATCTGGGGGCTTTCATTGGGCCGGGGACCTGGGAGCTACCTGCAAGATTGCAGTTCGCAGCCCGAGAAGCACTCTCCGGTCAACATGCCAAACGTCCAGCAACAGCTCCCAAACCGAAGGAGCCAGGACCCAAAGACCTAGCTGGCCTGAAGGGCCCCCAGGGGGCCCCCAAGCAGCCCCTCTCAATTTGGGTCTGGGGGCTTTCGTTGGGCCGGGATCCTGGGAGCTACCTGCATGGTTGCAGTTCACGGCCCGAGAAGCACTCTCCGGCCAACATGCCCAACGTCCAGCAACAGCTCCCAAACCGAAGGAGCCAGGACCCAAAGACCTAGCTGGCCTGAAGGGCCCCCAGGGGGCCCCCAAGCAGCCCCTCTCCATTTGGGTCTGGGGGCTTTCATTGGGCCTGGGACCTGGGAGCTACCTGCAAGGTTGCAGTTCGCGGCCCGAGAAGCACTCTCCGGCCAACATGCCCAACTGCAGCAACAGCTCCCAAACCGAAGGAGCCAGGACCCAAAGACCTAGCTGGCCTGAAGGGCCCCCAGGGGGCCCCCAAGCAGCCCCTCTCAATTTTGGTCTGGAGGCTTTCGTTGTGCCGGGGACATGGGAGGTACCTGCAAGGTTGCAGTTCGCAGCCCGAGAAGCACTCTCCCGTCAACATGCCCAACGTCCAGCAACAGCTCCCAAAGCGAAGGAGCCAGGACCCAAAGACCTAGCTGGCCTGAAGGGCCCCCAGGGGGCCCCCAAACAGCCCCTCTCAATTTGGGTCTGGGGGCTTTCGTTGGGCCTGGGACATGGGAGGTACCTGCAAGGTTGCAGTTCGCAGCCCGAGAAGCACTCTCCGGCCAACATGCCCAACGTCCAGCAACAGCTCCCAAACCGAAGGAGCCAGGACCCAAAGACCTAGCTGGCCTGAAGAGTCCCCAGGGGGGCCCCAAACAGCCCCTCTCAATTTGGGTCTGGGGGCTTTCGTTGGGCATGGAACCTGGGAGCTACCTGCAAGGTTGCAGTTCGCGGCCCGAGAAGCACTCTCCGGCCAACATGCCCAACGTCCAGCAACAGCTCCCAAACCCAAGGAGCCAGGACCCAAAGACCTAGCTGGCCTGAAGGGCCCCCTGGGGGCCCCCAAACAGCCCCTCTCCATTTGGGTCTGGGGGCTTTCGTTGGGCCGGGAACCTGGGAAGTACCTGCAAGGTTGCATTTCGCGGCCCGAGAAGCACTCTCCGGCCAACATGCCCAACGTCCAGCAACAGCTCCCAAACCGAAGGAGCCAGGACCCAAAGAACTAGCTGGCCTGAAGGGGCCCCAGGGGGGCCCCAAACAGCCCCTCTCTATTTGGGTCTGGGGGCTTTCGTTGGGCATGGAACCTGGGAGGTACCTGCAAGGTTGCAGTTCGCGGTCCGAGAAGCACTCTCCGGCCAACATGCCCAACTGCAGCAACAGCTCCCAAACCGAAGGAGCCAGGACCCAAAGACCTAGCTGGCCTGAAGGGCCCCCAGGGGGCACCCAAGCAGCCCCTCTCCATTTGGGTCTGGGGGCTTTCGTTGGGCCGGGGACCTGGGAGGTACCTGCAAGGTTGCAGTTCACGGCCCGAGAACCACTCTCCGGCCAACATGCCCACCGTCCAGCAACAGCTCCCAAACCGAAGGAGCCAGGACCCAAAGACCTAGCTGGCCTGAAGGGCCCCCAGGGGGCCCCCAAGCAGCCCCTCTCCATTTGGGTCTGGGGGCTTTCGTTGGGCCGGGAACCTGGGAGCTACCTGCAAGGTTGCAGTTCGAGGCCCGAGAAGCACTCTCCGGCCAACATGCCCAACGTCCAGCAACAGCTCCCAAACCGAAGGAGCCAGGACCCAAAGACCTAGCTGGCCTGAAGGGCCCCCTGGGGGCCCCCAAACAGCCCCTCTCCATTTGGGTCTGGGGGCTTTCGTTGGGCCGGGAACCTGGGAAGTACCTGCAAGGTTGCAGTGCGCGGCCTGAGAAGCACTCTCCGGCCAACATGCCCAACGTCCAGCAACAGCTCCCAAACCGAAGGAGCCAGGACCCAAAGACCTAGCTGGCCTGAAGAGTCCCCAGGGGGCCCCCAAACAGCCCCTCTCTATTTGGGTCTGGGGGCTTTCGTTGGGCATGGAACATGGGAGGTACCTGCGAGGTTGCAGTTCGCGGCCCGAGAAGCACTCTCCGGCCAACATGCCCAACTGCAGCAACAGCTCCCAAACCGAAGGAGCCAGGACCCAAAGACCTAGCTGGCCTGAAGGGGCCCCAGGGGGCCCCCAAGCAGCCCCTCTCCATTTGGGTCTGGGGGCTTTCGTTGGGCCGGGAACCTGGGAGCTACCTGCAAGTTTGCAGTTCACGGCCCGAGAACCACTCTCCGGCCAACATGCCCAACTGCAGCAACAGCTCCCAAACCGAAGGAGCCAGGACCCAAAGACCTAGCTGGCCTGAAGGGCCCCCAGGGGGCCCCCAAGCAGCCCCTCTCCATTTGGGTCTGGGGGCTTTCGTTGGGCCGGGAACCTGGGAGGTACCTGCAAGTTTGCAGTTCGCAGCCCGAGAAGCACTCTCCGGTCAACATGCCCAACGTCCAGCAACAGCTCCCAAACCGAAGGAGCCAGGACCCAAAGACCTAGCTGGACTGAAGGGTCCCCAGGGGGCCCCCAAGCAGCCCCTCTCAATTTGGGTCTGGGGGCTTTCGTTGGGCATGGAGTCTGGGAGGTACCTGCAAGGTTGCAGTTCGCAGCCCGAGAAGCACTCTCCGGCCAACATGCCCAACTGCAGAAACAGCTCCCAAACCGAAGGAGTCAGGACCCAAAGACCTAGCTGTCCTGGAGTGTCCCCAGGGGGCCCGCAAGCAGCCCCTCTCAATTTTGGTCTGGGGGCTTTCGTTGGGCCGGGAACCTGGGAGGTGCCTGCAAGGTTGCAGTTCGCGGCCCGAGAAGCACTCTCCGGCCAACATGCCCAACGTCCAGCAACAGCTCCCAAACCGAAGGAGCCAGGACC